>NC_044358.1:14410460-14560460 GCF_007364275.1 Archocentrus centrarchus | reverse complement strand
AGTATTTCAACTTTCTATGCATCAATAGAATCTTTATATCCCAAATTTTAAAAATATGTATGAAAGAAATCCATAGTAACTATAGAAATTAGCTCAAATGTACACTGATCCACAAAAAAAAATTGAAAATCATTTATTTTTACATATTTGTCTAGATACAGAAAAGCCATAGTTGTATCCTTCAAAATTGTGAATGAGAAAAAGATGCACAGAGGCCTTTCAAACCACAGAAAATAAATTGAATGTGTTCATAACTTCATTTGTAAGATACACTTATTTTATAAACTGTAGGAAAAATGAAAAAAATTAATACAGTGCAGAATTTGCAAAAAGACAGCATGTGCATCAAAATAAATTACTTTCAATAGTGTAATCAAAGTTCTAAGTGTCTCTGGAATGCATACAGGAAGGTATAAAGTCAAACGTAGCATTTTCTGCTGTGCCACGTCTAGGAGAATAAAACTACGTTTCCCGGCAAGAATATGAGCAATTCGCGGCAAAATGATGTCACTTCCTATTGCTGCAGGTAGTGGCTTGCACGAAACCATGTGATAGTTCATGTGACAACGTGATGACGGACATTCCAACATAGGAAGTGCTGTCAAGCAGCTAATGATAACATCGACCGCATGGATTATAATGTTTTATTGTTTGTGCTTTATGCGCAATTTTACACGATTTCTGCGAGCCCCTTGGAGGAAGGATATAGCGCTCTGGGGTCATGTTGAATGCATGATCTGTAAGTGTAAATTCTCTGGCTTTATATGCAAAAAAGAATTATTGCTCTATCGTGTGTGGTTGCAATTTGACAGGCATTTAACAGACTTGACTTTGTTTTTACAGTTGGAAGATACACAATAACAGAAGTAAAAGGAAATGCTGGTTTCTTGTTAAGATGTGATCAATTAATTTTACTGCCTCCTTCATATAATTACACAGATATATGTGAAGAATCCCATTCTTACTTAAAATACAGAGAGGCAGTGTTCAGATCTTCTGGTTTATCACTACTTTGAAAAAAAAAACATCTCTAAAATTTAAATATTATATATTGTACAGTATGTACCCTTTAACTTACATAGTCAATGGTACACTTGCTAGTATAGGGTTGGAGCCGCTTTGGCCTCAGAACTGCTTTAATTCTTCATGGCAAGGATTCAACAAGGTGCTGCAAACACTGCTCTGAGATTTTGATCCATATTGACGTGATAGCATCACAGAGTTGCTGCAGGTTTGTCAGCTGCACATCCAGGTTGTTAATCTCTCGTTCCACCACATCCCAAAGGTGCTCTGTTGGATTGAGAGCTGGAGACCGCGGAGGCCATTTGGGTGCAGTGAACTCGTCGTCATGTTCAAGAAACCAGTTTCAGATGATTTCAGCTTTGGCATGTTATCCTGCATGTGTATCCAGGAGAAGATGGGTACATTGTGGTCATAAAGGGATAAAGGGACACAGTAAGCAACATTGCTCAGGTAAAACTGTGGTGTTTAAATGATGCTCAGTATCCCTCCCACACCGTTACACCGCCAGCAGCATTAATACAGGCAGGAAGAGTCATGTCAGTTCAGATGCTTCATGTTAATTTCTGATCCTGCCATCCACATGTTGCAGCAGAAATTGAGACTCATCAGACCAGGCAACACTTTTCCAATCTTATGTTGTCCAATTTTGGTGAACCTGTGCAAATTATAGGCTCAGTTTCTTGTTCTTAGGTGGCTGGAGTGGCACCAGTGTGGTCTTCTGCTGCTGTGGTTTGATGTGCTGTATGTTCAGAGATGTTCTTCTGGATACCTTGGATGAAACAAGTGGCTATTTGAGTTACTGTTGCAGTCATTTTAGCTCAAAGCAGTCTGGCTGTCCTCTGTTGACCTCTGGCAGCAGAACTGCAGCTCGTTGGATATTTTCTTTTTCAGACCGTTCTCTGTATTCTGTAGTTGTCCCGGAACCGTGATTAGGGTTTATAGATGAGCAGATTCAGAAATATTCGGACCATGCCACACTCAGAATCACCTTTCATCCCCTTTTCTGATGCTCAAGTTGAACTTCAGCAGGTCATCTTGATTATGTCTACATGTGCTGGGTTGGTGCTTTGTGATTTTTTTTTTTATTTGCAATAAGAACCTAATAAAGTGGCCAGTGAGTGTACTGTCTACACCCTGAGGGGTGAATGACAGAGTTCACTGTAAAAATTAGATGTTCTGTAAAAATCCTTCAGTGAATGTAGGATCCTGTGGGCGTTACACTTTTCAGAGCTCATTAGATTTCCTGTAATAAGTCATTTAAGAACATGTCCAATTACATTCAGTTTTATGTATACAGCACCAAAACAGCATCTCAAAGCACTTTAAATATGCACAGAGTCGAAATAAGCAGCATCTTTCAATTCAAGCATCTGTGCAGACGTTACCATGCAGGTGGAGTGAGTGTGTAACAGGGTACACTCAAGTATAATTACAATATCCCAAACTATATAATGATAACCTTAACCAACCATAACCACCATGCGACTGAACCAGCTCTGATTAAACAGGCCTCGTTTGTACAACGTGTGTTCAAGGAGTTGGAAATTAAACTTTGCAAAATGAATCATATGTTTAAACCAACAGCTAGCACTTTAACATAATGACAACATTGTCTTTCTAAACAAAACACACGTGCATCATCACACAGAACACACGGTTAGCAAATATTCACAAACATGAATCATTTCTGTTCCTGCTGCTGTGATCGGCACAGCTGTGGCACAAGACAAACAATGCCACTGATATTGATTTGTCACAGCTCTCTCCAATTTACATGCATTTCCCTTCTCTCTTGAATAGTTCACTATGCATATGATTGAAACCTGCAGCAGCAGGTTAGGATGCTGTCATTATCCTTACACGCAGGAACATCTGCTTTGTGCAGTTGTGTTTTTGTACTTTCAGACTTCTCTGTGTTGGCTAGGACCTCGGGAACCCCGGCTGACACAGCTGCGACTCGCTCTTTGCTTTGTTCACACTATTTTTATTTATTTATTTTACCAAGTTTGAGACCAATTTACAGCTCTAATAAAAACTAGGATGCTACCAGACATCTAATTTGTGACTGTTACTGTCTACTGGTAACTTGAGTTGCAGCTGTGATACAAGAAAAGAGTTCATTAAAGCTAAAAAATTAAAAAATTAAAAAAAAAACCTTTAAATGCATGTATACAAAACTTCATTACAATATACAGGGTTCGTACACCTTTTCCAGGATCAAATTCAAGCACCTTTTAAGCACTTCCAAGGTCAATTTTCATGATTTTCCAGCACATTAAGGGGTCATTCACAATTATCAACATTTTCCAAAGTTTACTCTTTTTCAGACCCCCTCCCCAAAAGTGTACAAAGAAAATGTTGATATTTTTTCATGACATTTAATTTCTCCTGGTTTGGTGGTATTTTAATGTAATAGGAAGTATTAAAAACACATCCCGGTGTTGAAAAATTCTGGATATCTTGGTAGTAAATATACTCTTGCCTATCCATTAAAACATTGTATTGCACTGCATGTACGCAAAATGTACATGGTTTAGGGGAAGGATCCAAAAAGCTCTCTCAGAGATTTCAGCTGTCAGTTTCCACTGTGAGGAACATAGTATGGAAATGGAAGACCACAGGCACAGTTCTAGTTAAGGCCCAAAGTGGCAGGCCAAGAAAAACCTCAGATAGGCAGAGGAGAAGGATGGTGAGAACAGTCATAGTCAACCCACAGAGCAGCTCCAAAGACCTACAACATCATGTTGCTGCAGATGGTGTCACTGTGCATCATTCAACTATTGAGCGCACTTTGCACAAGGAGAGGCTGTATGGGAGAGTAATGCAGAAGAAGCCTTTTCTGCACACACGCCACAAACAGAGTCGCTAAAGCATATTTGGACAAGCCAGCTTCATTTTGGAATAAGGTGCTGTGGACTCATGAAACTAAACTGCGTTATTTGGACATAACAAGGGGCGGTATGAATGGTGGGAAAAGAACACAGCACTCCAAGACAAACACTTGGTGCCCACAGTAACATTTGGTGGTGGTTCCATCATGCTGTGGGGCTGTGGGGCCAGTGCAGGTACTGGGAATCTTGTTAAAGTTGAGGGTCACATGGATCCCAGTCAATATCAGCAGATTCTTGAGAACAATGTTCAAGAATCAGTGACAAAGTTGAAGTTGTGCCGGGGCTGGATACTTCAACAAGACAACGACCCTAAACACTGCTCAGAATCTACTGAGGCGTTCATGCAGAGGAACAAGTACAACGTTCTGGAACGGCCATCTCAGTCCCAGACCTGAATATTATTGAAAATCTGTGGTGGGATTTAAAGCGGGCTGTCCGTGCTCAGAAACCATCAAACCTGACTGAACTGGAGATGTTTTGTAAAGAAGAACAGTCCAAAATACCTTCAACCAGAATCCAGACTCTCATTGGAAGCTATAGGAAGAGTTTAGAGGCTGTTATTTCTGCAAAAGGAGGATCTACTAAATATTGATGAAATTTTCTGTTGGGGTGCCCAAAATTATGCACCTGCCTAATTTTGTTTAAATAATTATTGAAGACTTTCTGTAAATCCTGTAAACTTTATTTCACTTCTCAAATATCCCTGTGTTCATCTGCTTTATGATATATTTAACTGAAACTGCTGATCTGAACAACCAATGATTTATAAAGGAAAATCATGACAATTATCAGGGGTGGCCAAACATTTGCATACCACTGTATCATCTGAATAGCGGGTCTTGTGCCAAAAAATGATTTCCAGTATTTTCCAAAAAAATGATTGCTGGTATTTATATAGTTGTAAATTACTTGCTGACGTATGGTCTGTCAAGCATATCTCGAATATTATCTCTCATGAATGATGTCAACTCATTTTGAGTCATAAATAACACTCCTGTCACATGGTAGAAGCTGCAGTTTTTGGCAACACCGGCAGATAGTGTTGCCAACTTAGTGACTTTGTCACTTGGACTTTTCAGACCCCCCTAGTGACTTTTTTTTTTTGTCCAAAAAGTGACCAGCATCAAATTTAGTGACTTTTCCCGGTGTCATCTGGGACTTTTGAAGAGTTTTAGAGATATGCCGTGTTGTTCCAAAAAAAATGATTTCCAGTATTTCCCCCTAAAAAATTATTGGTTGTATTTAAATGGCTGTAGATTAATTTTTGGCCTAACATCTGTGAAACATCTGTATCAAACACATCTCTCGTGAATGATATTATGTCATTCTGAGCGAGAAACAACACTCCTGTCACAGGTAGAAGCTGCAATCACTTCTTGGCAAAGTGCCTTTCATATATTCTTTATTAATGAAGGTAAAAATTATCATTGACATTAAAAATGTCTTTTTTCCTGAGAGATCTGCCAAGAGGGCTGCAGAAATTGCAACAAATGTAACATTATAGTTCTATAAAGATTATAATGCTGATACAGTAATGCAGTCATAAATATATTTGCAAAACAAGTCATTTCTTCATTTTATATATAAGCCCTGTGCAGCAGCACGGTGGCGCAGTGGTTAGCACTGCTGCCTCACAGTTAGAATAACATCTGGAAGGCCTGGGTTCGATTCCACCTTGGCCCGGGCCTCTCCCTCTCTCTGTGTGGAGTTTGCATGTTCTCCCCGTGCTTGCGTGGGTTTCCTCCGGGTACTCCGGTTTCCTCCCACATTCCAAAGACATGCACTTACTGGGGTTAGGTTCATTGGCTACACTAAATTGCCCATAGGTGTGAATGACAGCATGAATGTGAGTGTGAAAGGTTGTTTGTCTCTGTGTTGGCCCTGCAACAGGCTGGCGACCTGTTCAGGGTGTACCCCGCCTCTCGCCCTGTGACAGCTGGGATAGGCTCCAGCCCCCCCGCGACCCTGAACAGGATGAGCGGAAGCGAATGGATGGATGGATAAATCCTGTGCGCCACAGTCTATTTACCGATATAAGAAAGATAATACAGTAAAAAAATAAAATCGGAAATCACTTTTTGGCACAACACCGGAAACATGAAAATTCCGTTGTCGCCGTGTTTTGTGTACATACAGCAATACTGCGGCCCTTCCTACGCTGTGGCATCGCCCGGACCTCTCTTCGGCACCGAGGGGGACACCTAACCCCACCCCCGGTCCTCGATTCGTCCTTTGGCGAGTTTTAAGACAGCCAACAGCGAGTTTTCTTACACAAAACTTGGCAGCAGTGCCAGCCGCCAATCACCAGATTGCGTACAAATATAAGCATAGATGACAACACGCCAGGAACATATAGAATTAATGTACATACCTTCTGAATAAAATCCATCATGGTTTTCTGCGGTTTACTGCGTACGGCTTACATTTTTGATTCAGCTTTTTGGAACAATACTTCCGCTTCCTTGTTGAATTTATCTTCGGCGGTTTTGGCCTCTTTCCACACCTGCTGCGCCGCACTCACAGCTTATTCCTGTCTAATATCGTTATTGAGTCTTTCTGTGAATCGATGATGGCCTATTTTAGAAAATTCAATGAAGCCTTTGAATTGATCCGCCAGATCGGAGGCCATATCGCTGCAGACCACAGAACGGCGCAGTGGTGTACAAGTGAACGAGAGCGCCTCCGTGGATGCGCTGAGTTCTACGCTGTTGAATTTACTCGCGAGGAATGACATTATTTGCGGGGATTATGTTTGTAACTTTTGACTTAAAAGTATTCCATATTCGTCTGATCCATAATTGGAGTTTGCAGTTTTCCAGTGAACACTCATTAAAACGGCCACTCTCTGTCTTCGGGGGAGGGGCGTGGTCACAAACAGACTGACAGATCACATGCAGACGGGCAGGCCAGACCCACGCGGAGAAATTTTCATTTTAGACTTTATGACTCATTTTATTTCTCCGTTTCATAAGCGAACTGTTCAACCAGATAGTTATATTTTTATTTACAAAAAAAAGCGGTTACAATTTCAAGCACTTTCAAGCACTATATCCAAAATTCAAGCACTTTTCAAACCTTGAAAGGACAATATTAAAATTCAAGCATTTTCAAGGATTTCCAGCACCCGTACGAACCCTGAATATATTTAATTTTTTGGTAATAAATGGAAACTCATATTATAGGTCTTTAATAATGAAGTGGTGTCGGGCTCACGGTTAGGATCCCTATAATGAGTGTGTTTGGATCGTCGTCACAGTAAGAAGATGCAGATGATTACGGGTTTAGATCAGAGCTGGAGGGTTTCGATGACAGCGGCACTGCTGATAAAGATATATGAATTAGTTTTCATAACATTTCTGAACCACAGCCTTTAAAAGCAAAACCGGTGCATGGAAAAATGACATGGCTATTGATACAGCACAAAGACCAATGAGGACCTCCAACTCACTGAATTTAAACAGGCCTGATTTCCAACATGGGGACCCAGAAGATCTCAAACACCGTCTCCTTCACTGATACCATCCAGACTCATTTGACTTTAGCAGATTTCCTCACAGTTGGCTGTGAGCAAGAAGAGGAAGTGCAGTATCATAAGAACCTCTCTCCACACTGTTGTAAAACTCAAAATATTCCAAGCAATATTATTTTATTCATGGCCTAATCTACCAAGCCTAATTACAAACCTGGTGCATCTAATGTCAGAAAACATGCCGTGCGTTAAAGGGTTAACTGAAGATTTTATGGTGCTTTCTAAATCCATTATCTTCCTACATGAGCATGGAGAAATCTTTAATTTTCCAAGTGCACCTGCTCTTATTAATCTGGCATCTCTGCAGTTCAATTCCTGGCTAGAATTATTATTCCGGTGACATTTTTGCACTCTGTTATGAAAGTAAATACTGAGGGAAATAAAGCGAGAGTAAGTGCAAAATTGAAACATGCTTGAATGAAAACTGAATGAAGCTGGAACAGTGTCCTGGTGACCTTTTCTAATTGAGTGACGGGGGTCACGCTGTACGACTGTAGATGACATTTACATACACACGAGGCATTAGAATGCAATCCAGGTTTTAAATGAAACCTGTACTGTATTAAAAGCAGCTGAAATATAAAATCAGCACATTTCCTGTGGCGCACAAAGAGAAATCGAAACTACCGTCAAAAAGTAATAAAAAGAAAATTAAGACATTTTGTGATTGTTGTGAATTTCAAATATCATCAGACAGAAGCCCTTTCTTCTATAAACTGCACTTGTAATAAATAGCAAAAGCAATTACTCTGAAGGAAATGACACTTCCTATCAGCATAACCATGGATGCTGCACACATTTAGATCCATCCACTCTCTTCCGCTTGTTCCACTCACACCTACGGCCGGCTCAGAGTCGCCAAACAACCCAACAAATGTCTCTCTGGACTGTGGGAGGAAACTGGAGCGCCTCGAGAGAACATGCAAACGCCACACACAGCGGCCGCAGGTGGATTCAAACTCAGGGCTTTCTCGCTGTGACGCAACAGCGCAATGCCACCACGTTTAAAATGAACCACTAACAGTTCATCGACTGACATGAATTTTGCCTCATGCTGATACTGACAGTATTGGTGATATAGGCCCTTCGACTTTCAGAGACTAACATTCATAAAGGTTTTTTCTGCTGGTGTTTAGGCACTTGCAGCACTTAATTAGTGTTAGAAATGATGCTGCGGTTTAATAAGAAGCAGAAGAGCCTTGAGGCTACGAACAGTTATTCAAGATTAAAATGAAAATATTTAACTCCATATGCAAACCTGTCCAGCCCCTCACCTCGCTCACTTTATTTACCTGCTGTCTGTCTCTGCTGGCAGCAGGTCGTCTGCATCAGTGAAACAGGTTTTAATCTCAGCGACCTAAGCAGCCTAACACGACAGTGTCAGGTTAAAAAGTCCGATTTCTCCAGTTCAGTTAAGAATGGAGTTAGTTATTAGTCTAATACACTGTAGTTATTTTTGTATGTCACTGTGTTGTTCTTACAAGGTGTACAGATGGGATATATTTTACTGACCGTCTTGAATTGGTTCCTGATTCAAACACTGTGTGAATCATATTAACCCCTTAACTGGCAAGGGCCCGGTGACGGGCCGTTTGTAGTCCCTTTTATATGGCAGGCTAGACCCTCCCATTTTTATTGACACGTCATTCGGCCAATCATGTAACTGGCTGCACCAAATCACCTGACAAAGCTACGTGACGCCCTCTGAGTATTATTGGCTCTGGGAAACCCATTTCTTAACATTATTGGCCGAATGAGGTGTCAAGTCAAAATGGGCGGGTCTAGCCTGCCATATAAATGCACTTCATTCGGCCCGCGGACCAGACGCAGCCGATTAATAGGCTATGAAATGGGTTGTTCAGAGCCAATAATAACCAGAAGGCGTTATGTAGTTTTTGTCAGGTGATTTTTTTGCTGCCAGTTAAGGGGTTAACCGAAGCTTTGTTAAAACAGCATCTTCTAAATAAAGTATTATACCCAAATGTAAAGGTTTTTATTTTCAAATGTAAGTGTATGCAAACAGAAAGATTATGCCCGATGCAGATTTCTTGTTATTCTGTTATGTGATTCTTGGGGAGAGCACAGCTGTTTCAGCAGGCAGCCATCATCAGTGCCACCAGATCTGGGATCGGCTTTTTGCTGTTTGCAAACAGTAACTGTCTGAGAGCAGCAACTTAAAATTCATTATTTGTTTTCTACAGGATTGTTTTTGTATTTGCATGTGCCATCAACCCCTTGAGGAAAAAAAAAGAGAGAAGAAATATGGTGTTGACTGAGCATCTGGTTTTGGTATTTAAGGATGTGGTTGCAATCCTAACCCGTCAGTAAAAATAACACTGCTTTCTTTTAATCAGGGCGCAGAGAAAGATGTCATGTTTTAATTTCCTATTTGTTTTTCACTCATTTCCTCCCTCTACCCTGCTTCAAATGCCGTTATCTGCGACACCCACCTCCCTCCACTGTGGTCTTTTCATTTTTCCACAGACAGCCTTGTAAGTGTGCACATGCTGACATTTTGGGGACAGGATTACACAGGCAGACTGACGCTTTCAGAGATGGCCTTGAGTAATGTTGTCACAAATTGAGACAAGTGTCAACCTGTATAAATTCATCACAAAATTAACACCCTGAGAAAGAAAACCATCCCCGTTAGTGTGTATGTGCGTATATATTCTGTAAGTAAAAAGGATAAATGAGGCATCTCTTCACTATTGACTCCCTGTGACCCTCGAGTGCAGTGTGACGCTTCAGCTCTTGCAGTTGACTGAAATAAATGTCTTCTGTGGTGAGAGCTTGAGCTCAGTTCTGCTACCTTCGGTGCCTGAGAGGGGAAAAGCACCATTTGTTTTAAAGGACACCGACGTGAATGAATCACTGCATCGTTCACTCTTTCACTCTGTCCTCATAACAAACACCCAACGTGGTTCTCCATAGTGAGAAATACATTTTAGATAATACTCAATCAAAATCATTTTGCAGTGGCACTGGCATGTGTTAAAGCTCCATCACAGACAAGAGAAGGAAAAAAAAAAAGAAGTAGCTAAACAAAAGGTTTTAATTTACTGTATGAGGCGAGATCATGAAGTAAGACTCGAATTACTAACTGCTTTAAATTTGGCTGTTTTCCCCTTGATGGTCAAATATTTTTGGACTCCTTCCATCATTCCATGAAAGTCCCACTCTGATCAGGAACTATGCTTTCTGTTTGGGGCCCAAACATCAAACTGACCCAACTTTCACGTCAAGGATCATCACTGCTGAGGAGAGCTGGGTCCCCAGCTACAACCCACAGGCTGAGCAGCACTCTTCAGTCTGTAGTGTCCAATCCCAAAGGGAACACGAGTGCTTTCTTCTTCTTTTCCAACATTCGAGGAGATGTGCAACCCCTCAGGTTCAAACAGTGAGGTCAGCGTTCTAACTTCTGCCACGTGTCCTGTGTTGCGTGCCGTTGTGCACACGGTACATGTGTGTTTGACCTCGATGACTCAATTATAGCTCGCTCACCAGATTTGGCTCCCTGCAAATTCATCCCCTTCCCCACAACGGCTCTCAAATGATGAAGCTGCCATTCTGACACAGAGCTGATGTCACAGACGTCCAGGTTCATGTTCGCAGAGCCTCCAGGAAGCAACATGAAAATAACGGCCACACCGAGGGATACACAGCTGCCCGAGGAGAGCACCTCGAAGGGCACGCCGGTCAAGTCTGAACAGGGTTTGGATTTTAAAAATCGATCACTCCTTTTAAGCTCAGCTCACGACTTAAAATTGGATTTTTTTTCCTACCTGAATTTTACTCTAAGAGCCCTCAAGCTTTCAGATCCAACATGAGATTTAAAAAATAAAAGGGACCTTTAGGACACAAAATATTTGAGGTCACATTTGTTGACTGGATGCAAATGAACTTGTTTTTTATTTCTAATCCAACAAGAAGAAACAAGCAGAGATTTATGTAGGCATCCACCTTTTTCTAGACACACACTTGTATGAAACAGGAGTCTCACTCTCAAAGGATCATGTAAAAAAAATGCAGGCACAATACAGCGTAATAATATTCTAATAAAAAATGTAAATGCATCTCAAAGCAGAAGGTGACATCTTCAGATTTCTGCTTTTTCCAAAGGCGCTAAAATATTCAGCACATTATGCAAACATTATAAGTGGTACAACTCCACAAAATAGCACAATATTGATATTAAAAGAACCTGTTAACTCTCGTTTTTCTTACTTTGTCTTCTCTTGCAGTGCAATGTCTATTTGCACTACTAGAAAAATATGTTGCTAGGAAACAAAATTCCCTTAAAGCTAACAGTCAAACTGAGTTAGTGCTGCAGAAAGCTTGTCTCTGGGAGACAAGGTGAAGTGGTTCCCTTTGAAATAACAGCCAAACAATCAGTCATCAAAAAGCAGCTTTCATTTGTCTAATTGATCATTCAGAGCTCAGGACATTTCAATAAACAGAAGACGTCCCCATTTATGTGGGCACCTATTCAATATTTGGAGAGGCTGATCATAGACAGCCAAAAACACAAACATGGGGAAACAACCAAATGACATCATGGGTGGAGGTAAAAAAAAAAACTGCAACAGTATGTTTGGATGCTGCAGTTTGGATTCACAAAAGACAAACCTGAAGCGAAAGGATGAGAGAGCAGTCAGAGCAACTGTAATGTGAAGCGGCGCATCACAACAGCCACCGCAAACAAGTAAACATGTTGCCCCGCAAATGATGATGTGGAGCGGTAATGGGGCAAGAAGCTGAAAATGTGTTACCTCGTGTTTCTTACACACCAGGGTGAGCAGGGAGACGGCGCAGTTTGGTGCAGGCAGCAAAAATGTGCTGATGCACTTCTGCGGCCAATCAGTGCAGTTTGAATGGAGCAGAAAAGATGAATGAGACGTGTCATTCCCCAAAAGCAGTGATAAAATCTGACTGGCGGTGTCCCGAAGATTGTGTTTCAGTGAGTGACAAACAGACGAGCTGCCAGTGCCCTCACCTGATTTTATCATGGAGGACAAAAAACGGGGCTGTGTCACTGCTCTGATGCTGCTGTCTACCCATCACGGTCAGCTCTGAACCAAAAAGCAGAGCATCCTCTGCTGTTTCCTGGAAGCAGATGACAAAATAGTTTGTGGACACCCGCAGTGGAAGACAGTCTGAAAAAATGACACCGGAGCGGATATATTAGTCTCCAACTGATCTCATTTACAAAGTGATTGGTTTTGTGTGATGCTTACATGTCCTGCTGAGATCACAGACTGAGGCACAACCAAAACTGAATTCCTCTTTGTCACATCCTCCTCACTCAGGCTTGCTTTGTGAATAGCAATCACGCAATAACAAAAATACAATAAACGCATTGCTGGAAGACCGAACAGAGATTCAAGCTCAACACAAGTCACCGAGTCGGCAGCGAGGTGGCTCAGACATTCTTATTAATGCCTTAAAGAGATGAGCTTATACCTGCAGATGGTGGGGGCTATTCGCTAAATAAGAATCATCCACACCAGATTTTTTTCCAATAAGTGTAACCAAGCTTTTTGTGGTTGCATATGGAGCCCATCCCTGCCAAGAAGGATAGGTGTTTCTTGCATTTTGTCAGATGGGATGAATACAGTAGATGATATTTGGCTGGAAGTCTGGCCGTGAGAAATGAAATCTGTTTCCTTCCTTAAAAATTTCAAAGTCACATGTCCCTACTGATACATACATACATGAATATTATTCATATTCAAGTTCACATTGATTTCAGCTGTCTTTATAAGCCCTGCATTAGGCTATAAAGATCCTCAATGTGGATGCAGCATAGATTGTGATATATGATGATGGTATTAATGCACACTTGAAACATGTCACACTACATTTATATCCCTTTTTTTTTTTTTAAATACTATTTTTGTACTTGCAGAACTGACGTTGGAGCCAGGTAGCATCTGCCTGACCTTGTTTTACTAATGAACTGGAGCCTGCTGCGCACTCACAATGTTTATGTTCTTTCATCCACCACAGAAAGGAGTAATTGTGCAGAGGTGAATGTTTGCAGTGGAAGTGTCTCAGATGTGTGTACTCAAAAGGAGAAGAGTTAACCCTTTTTCCCCTCACCTTATGTTATCTTCCCTTTATCATCAATAGATGCTGACTACAGTTATTGTGGTCACACAGAGCATCTATGGAGCCTAAATGAAGTCACAAGAGGTGCAGCAGAGTCCTGCAGCCACCCAAATAACTTGTTTTGCTTTACCCCATAATGCAGAGTAGAACTGGGATGATACTGATGATTGGCCAGTTCAAATGCTGGTTAATTTTGGGGGGGTGTAATTTTTTGGTATTTACATTATTGATTATTTAAACAGTCAGTATTAACTACTGCTGCAGAAAGCAGCCATGTGAAAATCTCCTATGTCTAAAAAATTTCCGAGCTAACAAGCTGCCCTGGAGCCAATGCTAGGAGATGTAGATGCAACACCACCACACACACAGTAACAGGCGTTGGTTCACTTACAGTTTCTCAATATGTGGGGCGCTGGGTCACGACAGGTGGGGCGCTGGGTCACGACAGGTGGGGCGCTGGGTCACGACAGGTGGGGCGCTAACGACTTGCGAGAAAAGTCAATTCTCACGGTGAAACAAGGAAATTACATTAGCATGTTAGCAGGTATGTTAGCATAGCAACCAGCGAAATTCTCCACCGTCTTTTGTATACATAGAGCCGTTGTGTTGGACCCGCCCCGACCCCCCCACCACCCCTAACCTTGCTTTGTGTGAGGCATGAAAAAGTATGGCATGACGGAAAAAGTTTGAGAACCACAGACCTGCAGGCTGTTGGGCATCGTTCATCTGATTAAATCATTTACATCCTTTGGCTTGTGGGATTTTTGTCCAGTTTAAAAAATTATATATAGGTGATTATTCTTTGGTGGTTGTTGGATTCCAAATGAATCCATGGTTATGAAGTTGCTGTTTTTTTCTCAAATGTCATCCATCCATCCATCCATCCATCCATCCATCCATCCATCCATCCATCCATCCATCCATCCATCCATCCTCTGCCGCTGATCTGGGTTCAGGTCTGGTCAAATTTTAACAGGTAAAATGATGTGGTTTAAATATCAAACATTTACATTATGAAAGCCCACATTTGGCAATGTGGCACAGCACGAGATTCAAACAGGCATTTGCTTGTCAGACATTAATCCACAGCTCTGCTCATGGCCAGAAACTCCACAGGATATTTTAAACATTGCATAATGCTGTCAGATTTCTTTCTTATCAGCCTCTGCAGTTACAGTATTTGGTTAAAATATATCTGCTACATGTTTTCTTTGGTGTGTTTTTGCAGCAGATCTGAATTCAGATGCAGGTTTTATGTTGGCGTGCCCTCGGTGTTACTCTTGAATGAGGTGAATGTGCTTACGAATAACACAAAAACAAATTAAAGCGGAAGCACAGTTGCTCTTTAATTTACCTGCACGCTCCCCACTGTTTGCATCACCGTTCTGACATCAATCAACTGGCATATTGTTATCGGGAGTTTTCATAATCCATGCCCTTTCAGACAAAAAACAATAGATTTCACCTTGTCATTTTCAGATAAATCATTATGGCAGAAATAAAACGGTGAAACTACAAGGTGTTCATATTTGTTTTTCTTTGTTCCGTAGTTATTTTGTTTATTGGAGTGTTGGCGTTTTCTCTCAAATCAATTTGGAGGGAAGAAAAGTGTTTAAAGCAGAGGTAGCACCACTGCACTGCCACTCACTATGTGTCATCTGAGTGCTGGGTCTTATCTGTGACCTTTCCACGGGGCCCATGCTCTGAGATTCTATCTGCTTCATGAAAAAGGGACAAGTGGGCAGTTTAAATTTGATCTGAAATTGCCTTGATATTGTCTTAGTCTTTGAATGGATTATAGCATCAGGGAGTGGAGTTGTTTTCTCTTGGCCCATTTCTCTCTCTCCTTTTTCCCCTTTATATATAGGCAATTTTTCATTTTTCTATCACTGCCTCTGCAACTTTGTTTTTCTCTGTCCTTGACATTCCTTTGTACCTAAGTGACTTTGCATTTCACTGCCCAGTTTGCAGTATGTTTTCACCACTTACTGTGAACAAAGATGCAGTTGCAAAGCTAGCAATAAAATGGCACTAGTTTTGAGTAGGTGAAGTTTTTTTTTTTTATGCATTTATGAATCATAAGGGTTTCCTAATGTCCCTCCTGTTAAAAAAAAAAGAGGGGAAGAGAAACAAAAGGCAGCAGGCAGATGAAGGACTGTGGAGAACGAACAGGAAATGAAAGCTGGAAGATGTTGAGGGATTTTCTGGAAGTGATTGGCTCGGCTGTCTTTGTGGTCTCAGGTTTTTATAATCCCATCCTGTGATGCTCTAATCTCCCTTTTCTTTTGTACAGAGTAAATACCCTCATTACATGGGGCAGAGCTGACGACTTGTTATAAAAATGGAAATGAAGAGCCAAGAGAAAGCCTTTATTAAATACTTGCCTTCCTATGCACACCCTGTCAGGCCACTGGAACCCACACGATTACCATAAGAGATCATCTCAGTACAGCGCGTGGGAACCAGTGTGCTCAATGAGCAACTTTGAGGCACTCGTGAAACAGCAGAGCAAACAATGGTGGCCCTGGATTTTCTCACCCCACCTTCCTGTCAACATGTTTTTTTGTGAGCTATAATTAAATGGGAGAATTAGCAGTTATTGTACATTTGATCCTCTGGGGAATCAGGTCGCTGATTTTTCTCTTTTTTTTTATCCGCTCCATTTTCTAACTCACAGTCAACCACAACTGCCCTCATTTCTTTATAAATCTTTATAATAAACCATTTCCTGGTCAAAATGAAGTGCGAGTGTGAGTGGTTTTTGTGGGATGAAGGTCAGGGGACCTTGCTAAAGGCAAAGACGGGCTCATTTCCATAATGTTTCATCTCACATCTCTCGGCTTATAATATGAATTGTGAGTGTTAAAGCTCAGCACCTGTGGCGGGAAGTGCTGATGATGAGTGTATATTAACATGATTATTGATTCTGGCTTTTTTCACTCCTGTTAGATTGAACTGCAGCACGTGTGTTTGAGGTCATCTATTCATAGATACTGTATAAAGCACATATATTTCCATTAACCATTAGGAAATACAGCTGAGGTAAATCAATATAAAACTGATATGTGTATATGAAGAAATGGGTAATCATGATATCAGTATACGCTGAGGTGCCAGTTGATCAGGTCACTCTTACTAAAGTAACGCAGAGCATGAAAGCATGCCTGTAACGAACCTTCGAGAGTTCTTCTTCAACTGTAACAGATTACTTACCCTTGAGTTCCTAACTTACAGTGTTGCTTTACACATTATATCGCACGCAGACACTGTAAGGTTTAAAATAATTATTTCCCCACTTTAACTGGAAAAATCAAACTTAAACTGATATTTTGTTCCTTCAGTCTGGTAACAATTCAACATTTAGTCCACAATAATATTCCGCCAAACCAAAATAAACACGTTGCTGGCCTGATTCGGGGCGAGGCCAAAAACTTAGCGGTCGTTTCACTCACTCGGAGCAAACATAAAGAAGAACGGTACCTTCTGCCAAACATGGCGGTGCAAGAGGTCACCAGGCACACGTGATCCGTCCAGGAGCGGGGATGGAGCATCAGGGCGTACCCGTCGAGGTGTCGTTTTCCAGCGTTGCCAGAGGAGCCCTGAGCACTCCTGGTAGCTCAGAGCGCTATCTGGGTGCTTCCTCTCGTCCCTGGGCTTCAAGGAGTCAGACGAAGCCTTTGCGTTCAGCTGTGTTAGCTAACCGCAACTTTCAGCTAATTAGCAATGCTAGTTACCGCTAGCTTAGCCAGGGACAATTAAGTCCAGCCACTCTCGGGAAGAAATACTGCACCTCGTGGAAACCTTTCCTCCTTCCTATTATCTTACTGATATCTGACACGGAGCACAAGTTTAACCAACAATAATAAACTTTTAGCTGACCAGCCAAAGCCACACACAGAAACTCTGGTCGCTCCCCCTCCTCTTTCTGCGCACGCTCACACCTCCACCAATTAGATGTCAGTCCAGCAAACAGGTGACTAAACAGAAATTTGCAAAACGTCTTACATTGATTTTCCCTTTACAACAAATTAAATTAAATATATAATGGCATTTTAACACTCCTAACACAGGAACAGTCATTCACATTTATGACCTTAACCCACATTTGATCATCTTACATTTGTACTTATTATTCCGGTCTTTTCCTAATATGTATTCCTTTCCTACAGGGTTACACAAGTAACGTTCAAATGGAATCATTTCTCATTCCTTTTGTCTTGGGTGACTCTGGGGTGGTTACCACTGTCGCCTCACAGCACGAAGGTGCCCGGTTTGAACCCCGGCTGAGGCCTTTGGAGTTTGCATGTTCTCCCTGTGGTGAATTGGTAATTGCTGAAAAATTCAGTTCAATGTTATTTATATGGCACCAAATCACAACAGTCACTTCAAGGTTCTTTATATTGTGGGGTAAAAATCCCACAATAATATAGAGGAAATGAAGCCAACGTGGAAGTGCCAAAAATTGCAGTTCCTCTAGGTGCCACTTGAGGCTGGATCCATAGACTACCATGTAAAAATACCCAATTTTATAGCATTAAAAGCATATTTGCAGCCTGATACAGAAAAGGTTTCAACCTCTGTGGATAGTTTCCCCTTTTGTAAGAAGTCTGAGTGGGCTGAGTTTTTTTTTTATAACTCATCCACCTGGATACAGGCGTTTGGGGCATGGATGCCTTAATTGACAGGTATCCCGACACAGGCAGCTGGAGCCCATTCGTGTCTCTGAAACCTCATCCATTACTTTGAAAACCTCTCTACTGTGTTTGTGCAGTTGCTGCCTTTTGGAACATTTCATCTAACTATAATATATACCTTGCTGTGTGGAACAGATCATCCAGTAAGTTTGTGCTTCATTTTTGGTGAGTGAAATTCCATTATTTTATGAGTCTGGTGTGTCTGTGCATTGCACCCATACAGTAATACAGTTCACGGATGCAGCTTGCTAGCTAACAAGGCTAGCTGGCATTAGCTGATACACCGTACTGCCAACAGAATTTGTTGTGTGTTTATGGGAATTTCTGACCATTCTTCCAGAAGCACATCTGTGAGGTCAGCACTGATGTTGGAGAGAAGGCCTGGCTCACAGTCTAAGGTTGAGGCTGAGGTCAGGACTCTCTGCAAGCCAGTCAAGTTCTTCCACACCAAACTCCCTCATCCCCACCCCACACCATAACCCCCCCTCCACCAAAGTTTACACTTGGCACAATGCAGTCAGACAGGTACCGTTCCCCTGGCAACCACCAAACCCAGACTCCTCCCTCTGATTGGCAGATGGAGAAGTGTGATTCATCCCTCCAGAGAACACGTCTCCACTGCTCTAGAGTCCAGTGGCGGCATGCTTTACACCACTGCATCAACACTTTACACCACTGCATCAACACTTTACACCACTGCATCAACACTTTACACCACTGCATCAACACTTTGCATTGAGCTTGGTGATGGAAGGCTTGGATGCAGCTGCCATGGAAACCCATCCCATGAAGCTCTCTACACACTGTTCTTGAGCTGATCTGAAGGTCACATGAAGGTTGGAGGTCTGTAGTGATTGACTCTGCAGAAAGTTGGTGACCTCTGTGCACTATGACCCTCAGCATCCTCTGACCCCACTCTGTGATGTTACGTGGCCTACCACTTCATGGCTGAGCTGCTGTCGTTCCCAATCGCTTCCACTTTGTTATAATCCCACTAACAGCTGACTGTGGAACATTTAGCAGTGACTGGACTTGTTGCACAGGTATCATCCTATCACGGTACCACGCTGGGATTCACTGAGCTCCTGAGAGCGACCCATTCTTTCACTGATGTTTGTAGAAGCAGTCTGCATGCTGAGGTGCTGGTTTATACACCTGTGGAAGTGACTGGAACACCTGAACTCAATGATGAGGGTGGCTGAATGAATACTTCTGGGAATAAAGTGCATCTTTATGGTAACTTCTGGCTCCCCAAAACCAATATGGTAGCAGCCAAAATGCTAACATTGAGGCTTCAATATATGAATGAATGACATCATGTCCATTTTTGGTCATTGTAGGTTTAATCAAGTTCAAGATGCCTGAAAATGCTGGTAAAATCTTATTTTTAAAAAGGAAAAATTACATTTCCTTTTGAAAATGTCATTAAAATCAATAGTATTCTACAACTGTTCATGTGTTAACTGTATGTCTACAAAATCTCCTTACTTTAAAATCCTAATGTGCTGTAGTGTAATCATATAAAGATTTTATCAGCATTACCCACTGATAACGAACCTTTATTATAATTTTGTGTGTGTGATTTATTTCTGTGATATAAAGCACATGTTCTGTGTTTCTGATTGTGATTTCTTAAACCATATTCTTCCTGATGTTTTTTGGTATGAAGCTGTTCTATATTAGCTCTCTTTGTTCATGATCTGAATGGTAAATTGTATTCATGGAGATGCTGCTCCCCAAGAGAGAAAAAAAAGAAGATTTAAAGGGATGCGATAGCTGCTGCAGTCCATTACTGCGGTAGAAATGGAAGAGATGCTCTGACTCCTCCAAAGGCTTTTTCATTTATGTGCAGGAGGCTTATTCATTTACACAAACTTATCAAGTGGGTTTTGTCTTACACTGTTTATATGCACACAATCATTTATGCCCCAGTGTGGATTATGAGAAGAATTTCAGTAAGCTGTTTAAATGCATTGCGGTGGAAGTTAATATTTTCACTCAATCATCCACACTGCAGTTTTTAATTCAATAGATTTGTCGCATAATGTCTGCCTTATAGCACACAAGCCCTGTCAGTCATTTTCCCCCCTCATTCTTTCCCTGTAACTTTTTTTTCCCAGAATTATTTATTGCTCAGGCTCCAGACTGGAAGTGTGGATGTAAATACAGATAGTGGCCATAAAAATTAACAGCCCAGTGAATGCTGGGCAAGTGTCGCAACTCGCATGATCGGTGTGACTCAGAGTGAAACATCAACATCTGTACAAACTGTTCAATAAACGGCAGCACTTGATGTCTTAATGCTCGAGTTAATGCTCTGAATATCGCCTTAATTGAAGCTGCATAATTAGATTAACATGTTCACGTGACGTATAGCAAGTCTACCTCATCATTCTCATAATCACATTAACATCAAAGCGTTAGTGTGCGTGAAAAGAAAATGTAGGGATTTCTTTATGGAAAGCGTGCTTCTGTTGAATTTAATATCTTAAAATGCCAAGCTTTACCTCCCACAGCCAGGTTTTCCCTCAGGCAACTTATTATGCAACAGAAAGTGGACCGGCTATGTGAGGCACAGTGCGCTTTGTATATATATATATATATATCATGTGCACTTTAATTTGAAGCTTTAGAGACTGCAAGAGAAAGACAAGGCCACTTAAAGACCCTTTCACCCTCTTCTGACAGCATCCTGTTTTCTCTGCACTGCATTGGTGACCCCACTCAAAACTGTGAGAGAACTGAAAACAAGAAAAAGCTTCTCAAAAATTCCTTTATCTGCAGGGAATATTCTGCTATTTTTGAAAAGTTTTCTTGAAGCAAAAGGAGTAAAAACACTCAAACTTTCTGTGGTTTCAGCTTCACGTCACTGTAAACTGGTATGTGTGAATAAAGCCATGTGGGCATTCTGCTCTCCTCCACTCTCTACTTTCATACTTTCTCTATGTTAAGTGTTTAAAGTTATGCAAAATACACTCACTGGCCACTTTATTAGGTACACCTGCTCAGTGGCTTGTTGATGTGAATATCAGATGGCTGCAAATGAGTGCATTTAGGCACATGGACGTGGTCAAGACAATGTGCTGAAGTTCAAACTGAGCATCAAAATGAGGAGGAAAGATGATTTAAGTGACTTTGAACGTGACAGACATGCTGGTGTATTTCAGAAACTGCTCGTGCATCTTTGGAGCGTGACGTCCCGCCCCTGGGGGTAATCTAGGCATAACGTGAGATGCGACTCTCTACTTCAACCACTCCCAACAAAAGGGCAGCAACACAGAGCAACTGAGGATGCTAAGCAGCAGTGTAGCTGCTTCAGTAGTGAGCAGCACCCAAACAACAAACAAATGTTTCTAATGTTCCCTCTTCTTCCCTAACCAAAAATAAAAGGCAAACAAAAGCTGATTCTCTCACCTAAGCTCCTAACAAAAAAGGCTTCTCACTGCTACTGCTGCTGCTGTGCTAAATATATACACTGGATACATATTTACAATTTTCTATCTACAAAACCTGGTGGCTTACAATAACAATACAAGGAATACAAATGACCTCACACTATTCACCCAAGGATTTCAGATCAGGAGTCACACACTGGCAAATGGTTGCATGGTTGTTGGGTTTGGAGGGGGGGGCGAGGGGGGTGGGGTGGCTGTTAGCTGGTGGATAAGAGGCTGCTGTCCATCCAGTCATCCAGTCCAAACTTGGGCACTTATTCAAACTGGCCAATCAGCAGTCTCCACCTGTCTCAGCCAACACACACACACACACACACACACACACACACACACACACACACGCACACACACGCACACACACACACACCTTGGAGTGAGGAGAGAAAAAAGCACACACCCTCACACTCTCTGGTGGGAGAGGCCAAACAGATAAACAACATGATACATGATCCTGGATCATAACATACCCCCACCACCACCCCCCCACCCCAAAAATCAAACATTTCTGTGGTTTAAAGAAAATGGTCCAAAAAAGAGAAATCATCCTGTGAGCGTCAGCTCTCGAGGCAAAAATGCCTTATTGATGTCAGTGGAGAATGGCCAGACTGCTTCAAGTTGAGAGGAAGGCACCAACAACCACTCGTTACAACCAGGATATCAAGAGGAGCATCTCTGGATGCACAGCACATCGAACCTTAAAGCACCAGAAGACCACACCAGCGGCCACTCCTGTCAGTACAGAGCAGGAAGCTGAGGCTACAGTTCACGCAGGTTCACCTAAACTGGACAGCAGAAGACTGGAAAAACACTGCCAACTCTGATGAGCCTTGATTTCTGCAGCATTTGGATGGTAGGGTCAGAATTTGGATCCATCCTGCCTCGTATCAACAGTTCAGGCTGCTGGTGGTGGATATTTCCTTGGCACACTTCGGGCCCCTTAGTACCAACCGAGTGTCCTTTATGACCACAGTGCACCATCTTCTGATGTACACATGCACGATAACATGCCAAAGCTCAAATCATCTGAAACTGATGACAGTGAGTTCATTATACTCAAATGACCTCCACAGCTGCCAGATCTCAATCCAACAGAGCCCCTTTGGGATGTTGGTGATGATGGAAGACTGCAGGCAACAAATCTGCAGAAACTGTGATGCTATAAAATCTCTGAGGAACGTTTCCTTCACTTTGTTGACATGAAGATATAAAGCAGTCCTGAAGGCTAAAGGGATTCAACCCAGTACCAGCAACATGTACCTAATAAAGTGTCTAGTGAATGTACATATTCTTGAAAACTTCCCACAATTAGGGAATGGCAGCATTCAAGGCATGTACAACATGTTCTGCTAAGATTCTCATTATGCAGTATAACTGACTGTAACTGCTGCTCTCAGTGCTCAAGCACAACAATCATGACTGAAAAGTGTTTTAATTTGCAGCTTTTAAAGAGGGAATTGTTTTTACATCTGTTCTCTGCTGCTCTTCTTCTAGAAGCAGGTCTCAGCTGAGATGAACAATTTCTTTCCCCTAGAAGTTAAACCTGCACCGCCATCTTTGCAGATGATGAATCCTCCCATACGTCTCAGTTCAGGATTCTTTGAACGTCTTTGTTTGTAGCTTCATTAAGTCTCATCAAGAATGAACAGCTCCAAGTTCATTCTGCATCACAACAACAAGTCCAAACGTACAGAGTCGTCACAATGAGTCATAAACATCTCCAGAGAAAAGAAACACAAGGAGCGCAACAACAGATGGTTTTGCCCCACGCAGAGACGAATCTCAACACCGTGCAGTCGCTTTGGGATTATGAAGAGAAAGAAGACATGAAGACACAGTTGATCCGTTACTTATAAAACATTTTAAGTGCATAATTTGTGCTGGTACAAAAAAATGTGGTTAATCACACGAATAATGATTCAAGTCTGTTTTCTTTCTGTTTACAGTACTTTTGTGTGAGGTTTTGGTCTGTTCTACTCTATTTGATTCTATTTGATTCTACTCTCTCTCTTGCTCAGATGTGATTCAGGCTCTAATATTGGCTGTGGTCTGCACTCATTTGCTCTGTGTGGGGTGTCTGTATGTGTGGGTGTTTGGTTAGGAAGAGGATATGAGAGAAGTTGACATTATAAACTTGAATGTTGTTTCTACCAGACACTGTATTAATCATGCATAGAATGAGCTGCAATACCTGATATATTTTTTGCTCCTCATTCTGTGAAGCCGGTCGTGGCCGTTGCTCGAAGTGCACCTATTGCTCGGATGCTGATTTCTGTGCAGCTCGTTTATTTGCTGATCATAGGATGCAGTTTCATCAAACTCCTGCTGATTTACATTCTTGTCTCTCTGGAAACTTAAGCGCCTTTATTGGTGAGCCTGTTGGGTTTCAACTCGCAATCTATTGAGAATCACTCAAAGAAATCTTTGCTTTTTAATTAGAAATTCTCACTTATAAAATCATCATCCTCTGACTATGAAGTTTACTGTGTTGGGCTGGGTACATCTGGGGTACTGGTATCAAGGAGGGTAGCTGACATCAGTTTATATAAAAGGTGATGATGGCGATTAGATTCTCTCACTGAATTCTAACTTATACACCAGGTTTATGGTGCGCAGCGGTTGGAAATCACCCATAAAGCTCACGTAACATCTGCTTATGTCTTGTTGAATTCCGATAAATCCAAAAAGGGCAGAGAGAATCGGAGCAGCAGCACAGGTCAGCCGATCAAAGAAAAATCTACTGGAGCTCCAAAAACAAATGCTTATGTGACTTATTTCTAAGTAATTATTTTCCCCATACTGCATCACTACACCCGTCTGCCAAATCCCACTTTAACCCCTGCTAGTAAAGTGATGGAATAAAAATATGGAGCTTGAAAGGGGCATAATAGGTCCACTTTAAGTGATCCTCATGAAAAGTGTTTTTCTGTGTTTATGGCAACAAAATATTTTTGACTGAATTTATTTTAATTCTCTACTGACTTCACAAGTTTTAATATTTAAGACTGTTGAGTGGTGTTGGAAGTGTGTGTCAGTGTGTGTGCGCGCGCGCACAGACATTAAACTCAGGTTCATGAATCAGTCATTTGGATTTAACACAGTATCATAATAATGTGACTCTGCTGAAAGTAAAGCGGCCTGTTTCATCACGGTCTGCCCCTTCAAACATGTGGTTTTATATTTAGCATCAAAATTAACTCAAGTGCCAGATCCAGATCAGAGTTCCCGACTCTGTCCCAACATCGCTTGAAACTGTTAAACATTTCTGTTAGATATCCTAAAAGACAGACAAACAGGATGGATGGATGGACGGACGGACAGACAGATGGATGGATGGATGGATGGATGGATGGATGGATGGATGGATGGATGGATGGATGGATGGATGGATGGACGGACAGACAGACAGATGGATGGATGGATGGATGGATGGATGGATGGACAGACAGACAGATAGATGGATGGACGGATGGACGGACAAATGGATGGATCGACAGACAGACAGACGGATGGATGGATGGATGGACGGACGGATGGATGGATGAATGGACGGACGGATGATGGACGGACGGATGGATGGATGGACGGACGGATGGATGGACAGACGGACAGACAGATAGATGGATGGATGGATGGATGGATGGATGGATGGATGGATGGACGGACGGACAGACAGACAGACAGATAGATGGATGGATGGACGGATGGATGGATGGACGGACGGACGGATGGACGGACAAATGGATGGATCGACAGACAGACGGACGGATGGATGGACGGATGGATGGATGAATGGACGGACGGATGATGGACGGACGGATGGATGGATCCTATAGCGTATCTCCTGTAGGGCTCTCACTGCGACGCTCTCTCTGTTTTCTCCGTCTGGTTTCCCTCCAGCTCTCTCTCTGTGTGAGGGGCTCTTACTCCTTATTTGGCAGTGCTGTAAATTGTTTCTGTCAGCTTAGATAAACGGACCCCTGGGTTTGTCCATCTCCCTTCAACACACACCTTTACACACACATCCTAGCACAAACATACACACAGCAATCCTCTCCCACACAGAGACACGCGCACACACACACACACACACACACACACACACATATATATAGATTATGCAGTAATCAGCCAGCAAGGGTTTATTCTTTATTCACTTGTTTTCAAGGCTTGTTTACTTGTTTCCCATACTATTAATATTCCACCCTTCTGCAAGGTATCAAAAGGTTCACCTTCCTCAAGCAGATAAGGATGATGTTATTTATTCAAGCTTTGCCAGTGTTGTGGGAGTAAAATCTCTTAAATGGTCGTGAATTGACCTCCAAAACCTGAAAGTGTAGATAATTATCTTAAAATCTTCATCCAGCGTGATCGGAAATGTCTTCACAGCAACTCGGGTGAGATCAAACAGGAGAAAAGAAATAACACTTAAAAAAAAAAAATCATGGCAGCTGAATATGACACAGAGAGAGAAGCTGAAACAGAAAGCAGGAGGGACAGAGAGGTCCCCAACTCAAAGTATCCTTCCATCATTTTCACCCAAAATTGATTTTCTTTGAACAAGGATGTCATCCTCCTTCATGGTTGTTGCCATAAACCATTGTGCTAACTGATTTACCTTTCCTCTGGTGCAGTGCGGTGGCAGTGATAATTTCTTTCCTTGCTTATTTTTTCTTTTTCTTTAGGGACTTTATTATGTCATTTCTGCTGAGATGCAATTCAGGCAGACAGTTTTGTTCCCTGTTGATCTGATATAATGAGATGAGGCAGCATTTCTCTTGTTTGTCGAAGCATTTTTGCTTTCATCCCAGATGTCTCCAAAAAAAGAAACATTTAAACAATAAAAGCACCGATGCAAATTAAATTTCATATGCAGAAACTCAAACGGCACCATTTAAGGTATGGCGCGTCAGTGAGCATCTTTACAATGCCTTCAGATGACAAATCTATTTTAAATGGTCTTATGAAAATCCTGCTTCACATGTTGACATTTTTGAGTTGCGTTTCCTTTCTGCAGGATGTTTTCTTGAATGTAAGACAGAGATGTGGATGAGCAGATAAAAATAGATGTAAGGGAGGTGAATAAATGAACTAAAAACTTTAGCAGCAGTGCTGCATTATACAGTACTCAGCTGTTCAGGGAACAAGAGGAAACATCTCATTTATTTTCTCTCACTATGATTTGGGCTTTCACAGAATGAATGCAGCATGTAGCTTATTAATTAATACCCAATTTGAAAACAGTGCTGCTAGAAGAAAAGGGTCAGCCATAACATAATGATCGCCAGAGGCCACGAGTTTTCTTAATCATCAAGTCCCTCGTCAGCGCTGGTCATAGGAAGTAAATCCTTCATTAAACTTGAGTTTCTCGCAGAGGTAGCACATTAGCACTTGTTTACAACAAGCCTCAAAGCATTGTGTAGGAGAGGTCTTCTTCAAACAGGAAGTGCTGGTAGGATTGCACGGCACTCCGTTTCTGAGGGACTGAATTGGAAAGGATGAAAGTGCCGTTTGTTGTCTTTTGACTGAGCACAGCTCAGTGTATGTGGTTCAGTGTCTGTCACTGTCTTTGTGCCTCTCGCTTTGTTTCTCTCTCATACATACTTAGCCACATAAACAGTGGCACTGTGATCTGCTATTATATTATACACAAACATACAGGCTCATGTGCTCAGACTCACAGCTGCCAGGTACGCTGGAGATGAAGCACAACGAGGGAGTGGTTTCTCCCGAAGAGCTTAGCTGGGCTGAGTGTAATTGCATAGGTGGACGGGAGCCTAATAACAGCCTTATTGCACCAAATCTGTGCTGCTCTGCCTGCAGAGATACTCCAGCACAGTCTCTTTCATGTAGTTGTTACGTTTTGTCTTGAGGGGGTACAAGTCACCATTTTCTACTGCTCTTTTTTGGCTGTGCTGTCCTCCACCCCCTCAGACAGGCGCTCTGTTAGAGCTGAGACGAGGAATGAATTGAAAGAGGTGTGAATATTATATAGTACAGCGTGGGATCATTACAGTGATGACTTCAAGGTTTTGTGCCTCTGTTCCCTTGCATCTCGCATAAACGCGAACTGTCCTATTACAACAGCCCAGATTTCTTTATTTGCATCGTGTGTGTAGGTCAGTGATTGCAAACAAATCCTCTTACATCGCTTCCTGAAGCAGCTTCTGTGCAGGGGTGTATGTTTGACAAAAGAGCCAAACTGTGGACCAGATTATGTTTTCTAATGGCTCATCTGGGAATGGGCATTGTCAGTATTTGTGTCCCTGTGTGCGTGTTTCTGTCAGCATTATCAGCCATGATAGAGTTACAAAGACACGGCTTCCCAAAGTTTAATATTTATCATTAGTTACAAACATGAAGCAGCGCTCGTATCTCTGAGAATATTCACACCGACATTTTTCAGACATTATTTGAAAGCTTAAAAAAAGCAGTATTAGACTAGTTATTTTTAAGCAGTTTTTTAAATTCTAAGATGCACCCACAAACTTGTCAGCGCCCTCTCATGGACAAGTTTTAGAAACGTTGTTTCCAAATGAATGCTCATACCAATATCTGCTATACTGTCCTGACTAATTTATCATATCTTTATGATAACAGGAGAGTTAAAGCAACAGCAGGAGAATCAAAGATGTGCCGTAGAGACTGTGCTAATAATAATAATAAAACGGCTCTCTCAGTACAGCAGATTATTACATAGCAGTCCAGTCCGGTCTAGTTTCTAGTTTCAAATCAGCCAACGAGAGGTTCAATAAACAGACTAAGAAAACAATAATAAACATTAAATTTGTGCAGCCACGGCTGTGATGTAAGAGTCACCTGATACGTCCAGCTGGGACAGACAGAAACAGGCTGTAAACGCTGCCCAGTTTCAAACACTCAAGCTCTTTCAGATGACTGAATTGAGTCAGAGGTATCGACTGGTAAACGGGAGAGTGGAGGAGACCTAGGGGGCCACTTCTAATCCACAGTGACCTACTCTTATCACGCACAGCCAAGGTCAAGAGTCTAATGAGGATGGAACGCCATTAGAGCAATTAGACCAAACTACCTTGTTTCTGGGGCATGCAGAGCCATGGGAGAAGAGGGAGAGGAAGAGAAAGGGGGAAGAGAACTGCAGGAACGACAGACTGATGATCTGCCCAGCAGCTGCCTCCTTTCTGTCTCTCTTCCCCCCCCACCTTTCTGCAGACAAACAACGGGTAGGCGCTCAACAGCAGCAGCAGCAGCACGGCGCTGCAACAGTGACACATGGTGGCAGAGGCGCTCCCTGACAGAAGCATCAAGAGTGGCTGCAGGGAAGTTTTACATGAGCAGAGCACTGGGTTATTTATGGAGAGATGATGGTGGAGTCTCACAGTGTTACTGGAACATTTTGGGGAATACAGTTCAAACCAAGGCGTCTGTGTTATTGTCATTTACTGCAGGGCATCATTGTGTGAACACAGGAAAATGAGTAATATATATTTTTAGACCATTTCCTTTAGATAGCTCACAAGTTTTATTGTCATGTGCACAGTGGAAATAAACATTTCTGCTTGATACCCACAGAAAGTCTCACTGCTTCCACTTTGTCACATTGTCTGCGTATTATCCCATTTCAGACTGAATGTGTTTTGATTTTGGATTCTTAGTGATATAAAAGCAGGTTTTTGGCAGACTTCATTCATCCACCCGCTGTAACTGTTTTTGGACAAGATGGACAAAATAATCATATCATTAACCCCCAATTAAAAACTCTTAAAGTTATTATGTATGTCTTAAGGAGCTCATCTAAAAAGCAGGTCTTAAATATTACTGCATCACATTTCTCTGAAGGTGTGCTTTGTAACAAATCGATTTTTCAGATTTCATTTAGACTGCATGGCATTAGCTTTTTTTATTATTATTATTATTACAGTAAAGTCTTGTTTTTCTCAGCCATTTGGCCTAAAAAATCTAAATGTCTATGAGCGGTTTGTTGAAACATTGAGAAGCACCTTTTGCTGCTTCTGACCGTGTAATCAGAAAGCAGCTTCTGAACACAGACAAACGTGTCCCGGGGACGCGAGAATACATTTGCAAGCTTGAACACAGTAATTTTCACCTTTGGAGGTGGATCTCTGAGGGGACAAGGAGCCCCAATTCCAGGCATCACATGGAAGAAGTGGAGCTCTCTGAAAACTTCAAGAGTGACTTTGATAGAAAACTGGATTACTGACACTCAGTGCATGAAATGTTCTTGAGGTAACCTGGACTTCTGCGAGGCAGCAGCAATAACACGTTTTATAATGTGAAACCATTATGGAGGGGGTAAGCCGTTGCAAAGTGTTGCACAACCGTAATCACATTACATTTATATATGTAACAGTAATGAAATTCAGTACAAAGTCAAGCCTTTGTGTTCTTCATCTGCATAACGGACAGATAGAAAAACACCATCAACGGGCTTTTAAGAGATCTTTGTAACGTTCTGAGTTCATGCAGGATGCAGCTGCTGAGGAGTGAAGACACAAAGACACAGCTGTGATCATTTGGTACACACATGTGTGAGGGGGTGACCTTTTGTTTGTTTCTGCAGAGGACCGATTTTTCTGCTGATTTGTTGGATTATATAAGTTTTAATTTGGAGGGCGTTGCAGCTCAGGTGATGTGAAGGTGAGTGTAAGACATTAATTTCTAACAGAATAAGTAATGCATTGTTTTTCTTTAAAAAAAAAAAGAAAGGTCATGTGTAATCGTGACCTTTTTGAATCAAACACTTTTTGCATAAATATTTTGAAACTGAATTCCAGAAAGATCAATTAATGCTCTTTATTCAGCGTCGAACCTCCACCTGCCCGACTCTTCTAACCTGACAGGATGGAGGGCGTTTGTTAGCGAGGTGAGGATCACTTCAGCGGTCACACATTTCTGAACGAGTTGGTAAGAATTGAGAAAAGTCAGCGCTGCTTGAGGGATGAACCAGAATCACTCGGGGCAGTGGTGGAGAAAACGATGTTTGCGGTCTGCTATTATGGACAATGTCCTCCACCCTCTCGATGACAAAATGTCAACGCAATGAAGCACTTTTAGTCGGCAGCTTTTTCCACTGAGGCGTGCCAAGAAGCACTTCAGGAGTGCAACTGACTGCCTTCCACTACAATGCCCCCTCCCCAGAATCAGCTGCTAGCCTTTCGTTCCCCCTTATCTACTTGCCTGCAGTCTGTCATTTACTTATTTCTCAAGTGTGCTGCAATGACATTTCATCCCCTCACACATATATGGAGGACCAAAACTGCCAAAAAAAAAAAAAAATGTTGAAAAAACTCAAAGTATCGAGGCAGCGTGATACAATACTGTTGTTGGCTTTGCTACAATTTACACAGTTAGACGAGCGGTCTGGCAGCCTGAATGTTCCTGTGAGGTTCACAGTGAGATGGGAGCTAAGGCAGCAGCAGCAGGTGTTTTTACCTTTCCTCAGACTGGGTTTGTGCTTCCTCCCAGCTGTGAACCAGAGACCGCTGGTGTAAACGTGCTAACCACCTTCTCATGGAGCCCTGCCTTTAGAAACCAAGCTCTGCCCTTACTAAGCAACAATGTGGCTACAAATGTTTGTGAATAACGCTGAGTTCAAGAAGAAGATGACACAGCTGATTGATACATGGTTTATTCTCTGAAACATCACATGGTTCTGAACAGGTACAGTGGCCTTAAGTACAATATGAGCTTCAGCTGCTTCAAAAAATTAATTAAAATTAAATTAACTGTTGCATTTTTTTGCACTGAGCTGGGAATACCATGTCTCAGTTCTATCTTCCATACTGTGACACACGAGCAGCTGCCGAGTTGTCTGATGAAAGCAGAAATGTTTGCAGAATGTTAAAAATTAAACTGGAAATTCATCCAATTAATGCCGTTTATTTTATGGTTCAGTCCATCACGTGATCAGGCTGTTCAGTTTGTTATCGGGTGACTCCTTCCTGTAAAGAAAAACCAAGATATCAACAAAAACTGCGGCCCAGCAGTGAACTGTGGGGTGGAGAGTTGTTACACCCCTAAAATCTGCTGTTTGGCCCATTCAGGTTTGGTGTTAGTGAAAGTGAAATGTTGGTGTTGTACAAAACGGTATTAATATTAATAGTGCCATAAATTTCCTTTTCAAAGGCAAACAGAGCATTCATGCTGAAAATGAAAGTGTGTGTGTGCACGTGTGTCCATACACTTTTCTATGAACACTAATCACAGTGAGCAGCTAAAACTAGCACATACATCCACTCAAGTTTTACCAGCAGTCATTTCGGTTGGGCAGTGCAAAGTGCATGCTCACACAGTCACAGGGACGCACACGCGCATGATGCCATTATCTATGTACATGACTCCAGGGAAAACAGCACTGCCTGCAAATCAAAACTCCTTACTGTGCAGCTTTGAAAAACATTGTTAGGGCAACAGGAGGGAGAGTTTTCTTGGACTGAGAAGCCTTTCTTTGTTGCTGTTGCCACCCAGAGTCTGCGGTCAGAGGGGCAACTGGCTTCCTGTGCCAACAACAGGTGGCGCTGTGGTGAAGAACAGAAAAGGCACACATGCTGAGCTGTTACCCATTCACACACATTCATACTCCCACAGTGGCATCGGAGAGCAACTCGGGGTTCAGTATCTTGCCCAAGGATACTTTGGCATTCAGACGGGAGCAGCCAGGAATCAAACCATCAACCTTCTGATTAGTAGAGGACCTGCTCCACCTCCTGAGCCACAGCCATCATTTTAAAGCGGCTGTACTGCCTGATGTCAATCAACCAATAGCCAAACAGTAAACTGAACACTCATCTGAAGCCAAAATGAAGCAAAAAAAATCATAAAAAGATGTATATGTATATATATATATATATAATCCAGAAACAAATAAATTCAGGGCTTTTGACAGTTTTGGTCCTCCATACACAGACATACAGACGAGCATCCATGCACAGACCTCAGACAGAAGATCTGCCTTCATCTGCTGGATTTATTCACGCTCTTGTTTTTGTCCCGTTTTATTTGTGTTGGCTTTCTGATGCAAAGCTCCGTGCAGTAATTCATTTATTCGCTCTTTCACAAAAACAGGGTTAGTTAATCTGCCCCCTAGTGCCCATTAGGAGGGATATGTCGCATCTACAAAGAGCGCACTGAGCCAGCATCAGTCTGAGACACTGTGTCCTTGTTGTTTATCTGTGTTTACTGTCTGTGAAGCTCTTTGTCACCGACATTTTTCTGGAAATTGATTTGGAAATAAACTTGACTTGATCAGTGCCTCCATTTTTCTTAACCATCTGGGAGGCAGTTAAGGACTCTCACAGTGTGCACATCGCCCGGCTCGCTCTGTCTGTCTGTGTCCTTCTTTCAAGGAGAAACTGATCAGCTGATCAATAAGAAATATACCACTGATTATACATTATGTCCACTACCTTCTCCCTAACCTAATCTATAAAATCTCATCCTCCCAGTTTTAAGAGGCGTATTAATTCTTATATAACAGTAATAATGCATTAATAAAAATATGCTCATTCGTGAGACACTTTATTCAAAACAACAACTTTCAGGGGGTCTGCTGCATCCAGTCTGGGAACCATTAACGTCTGTGCAAACTTTCATCAGCTTGGTTTGATTTCTTTGAGCTGACCAAACGTAAACACAGCATTAGCCCCCTGGAACGATCGCTGTGCGATTTCCATCTGGGACTCATTGCTGTTTGACTTAATCACAGACATATTCATCTGCTCAGGTTGGTTTGTTTACATGTGTAAGGCTGACTCTGTTGAAAGTCCACAGCTAAGTGGTCTCCTGCCTCATGGATACACAGCATTTCATACTGATGGCCAGCCACGTTCAGGGGCCCAGAGACAACAGGACTGTCCTGAGACATGATACTCTGGTGGCATTTCTTTATTTGCTGCACAGCTAATCTGAACGAGGAGACGAATGTCTGCTGCAGAGTGCCGGGTGCTTCACACAGCAATGAATGTGGACTGACCTGATGCAGGGGGAAACGTAAGTCAGCAGGTTGTTCCTGGTGCACGTCAGGAAATGGCTGCTCCAGGAGCTAGCTTCTCTTTATCCCGTCCGTTAGACTCCAAACATTCTTTTAAAAGCTGTCCACATTTTTTGAGGAAGCTGCAGCTCCCTGGGGTGATGACCTCTGACCTGTGAAGCCACACCAATCATATTATTACAGCACAGGGAATTAAACCCATTAAAGCAGCTGGATTTATGCTCTGAGGACCATGAATATTTGGACCTGTGGTCCATCCAGCAGTCCGGACCGCAGGTCTGCAGCACTGGCTGAAGCAAAGCCGCAGTGTGGCTGAGAAAAATGAAGACCACTGTGCAAAAGCTGCTTGATTATAAACGTGTGAGTAATTTTAGAAAAATGTAATCACACTTTAATTCATCAGGATGTATTACTTTATAACCTCGTCATGTTTCCAGTCGGTTCGCCTGTCATTGTAAATGATTGCTTTTATGATTTGTCTGTTTTAACCTGCTCCTTTGATGGTGTTTGGTGTTTGGTGTTTAATTGGGAATTGAAACGTGCTCTATGAAAATGAAAATTATTATTATTACATTTGTTAGCATCTTGAACTGAGTCACACCACAAATACCATCAAACTCTCAGAAATAACCAAAAATGGATGATGTGCAGAAATATGCACCTGGGGGGGGGGGCACAGAGTAGGCTCAGGGTTCAGTACTCACTTTGTCAGCGTCGACATTTGGTATAATTAACTGTGACCCTTCAAACAAACTCCACAGTTGCATTCATAAATCTATGTACTTGTGCATAATACTCCCTGTATTGTTGAAAAAACCCTCCATATGGGACTGTGAGTGGTCAGCCATGCGGACCTTATCCTCTGTGGAGCTGTCATCAGCACACACACACACACACACACACACACACACACACACAACACACACACACACACACACACACACCCTGCATGATGCTGAAATCCTCTCCTTGTAGCACATTTGCAAAGGGGGAAGAATCCAGATCGTGGGTGGTGCCAGATGTTCCCTGCGGCAACAGCGCTGAAGCTCGACAGTCTCTGAACATCTGTGGAGGTGTGCTGACTGAAAAGAGAAAATGTTCCACAAAGTTCGAACGTCAGCTTCACATTAGCTATTGTTACATCTGGTCTGTGTGCGAAGCTTTTCAGCCGCTGGTGAAAACAGTGAGCGTGCTTTATTTGTGCAGCATGCTGGGGGTTCATTACAACACTGCGGTCCACCCAGGAAGGCCTGCATATTCAGAGTTGTGTGCCCGTGAAGAAATCAGAGCTGATACCTGTCCGTCAAAGAGACTGAGGAATATTTCTGCATGTTCAGAGTGTGTTCTGTCACGGGCAGCTGGCCACAGGCAGTTGAACTAGCAGCAGCAGATCTCTCCGGTTCATCTGTGCTGGCCTTTGCCTTCCTGGCTCTGCATATTTTGGCAGCGATTCAGCCCTTGTCCCACAACATTAGACTTCTCAAATTAACATTTCATGTGATGGCATCGCGGTGTGGGTGTGTGACAAAGCTTGCCAGCACAGAAATGAAGCAAGCTGGCACCAAACGCTCGGTTCGCTCGCTCTCCTTCTCTCTTTCCGTCCCACTGCAACAACCTTGAACCAGTTTGTTAGCATCCCAAATGAACAGCATTGGTGTTGAGATTTGAATAGCATAAATAAATGAATGAGCAAACAAACCAGCACAAGCCTGACGCTGCTCTAGTGGCAATCTAGGGCCTGCACTCCCTGTGTAATGATCTGCAAATAGCTGGCTGCTGAGATAAAATTCAATTGAAAGTAGAAGCTGCCACTGTCGACCACATGGCAAATAGGCTGTTATAATTTCAACCCAGAGATTTGCCATGCACCTGTTAAAATCCAAACACTTTAAGTCAATAGGACTGCTGGGTAATATCATAACAAGGCCACATGTTGCCTGGCATTTTGCAACCTTATAAGGGTCTCATCTCATCATCAGGGACACAAAAGCTGCAAACATTAAATGGTATTAAGTGCATTTCTGGAGTGGATGCATTTAAATTTGATGTAGAAATTTAATCTCTAATTTGTTACTTAGTGTCATTTAAATTATAATAAATCTACATGACACCCAGCTCCTACTGCTTGCTGTGCTTGGAGCCCCAGGTTGTTTGTGTTTGGTTTTATCTGCCTTTGCGATCACGAGGCAAGATCTTAAAGGGAGACGTCTTTAAAGATGACAAAAGGAGGGGCTGAGTTAAGCTGACCTCTAACAAATGTTAAGTATTAATCTTTTTTTCTGGAGCTGTCAGTCTTTCTCATATTGTAGCATGTTGTTCACGGGCGTCTGCTGTACAGCTTCTCTGTTTCTGTTATTGGTGTTCAGAGTGAAGACAGCACGAAGCTGAATAAAAGCTCAGTTATCACTCTTTTAAAATCAAAGCTGTCTTCACTGTGACCTCAGCTCTCCGGCACAGCAGAATAATGTAAACACGGCCTTAAGTGTTATATTTAATCATGAAATGAGGTCAGCCTCCCCATCGCTGATCATATCTCAGAGTAACCGAGGAAGGACGTAAACACAGTTATTTGGGAATATCGTCAAAGAAGGTTCAATTTTTATTTATTGAGGTTAATATTCTGTTAAAGAGGGCACGTCAACCTGGAATGACCAAAAACAAGCAGGCTGTACTGCCTTTGATTATTGGCGATTCTATATTACATATTACAGTGACCTTCACCGCACTGTGTGCTTGAATGGCCATTTGTGCCTCTGATAGGCTCTTTAAGCTGGCTGACCTCGTGACTCGCTTGGAGAACAGCACAAAGATCGAGTGTTTGAATGAATGTTTTCCCAGGAACACTAAAGTAAAGGAGCTCTGAGAGGCTGATACTGGACCCAGCTGGCTAATATAGTTATATATTTATTATCAGGCAGACTAAATGTAGATCTGTGACGGAATAAACAAAACTGCTCTTTCAGCAGTGGTCAGAGGTTTGTAGTTGCAGTCCCATTAAATGCAGCATCAGCACATATGTATGCGTTGCTGTTTGGTTCCAAAACAAACATGTTTGTTTGTTTTTCCTGGTGCAATATTATTTTATTCTTTCGTTGTGTATCTTGTGTTTCCACAGCTTCAGAGAAAATAAAGTGGATTTCACTTCCTTCTAAGTGAAAAACCAACGTGGTGATTGAATATCTGGCAACAGAAGCACATTTGAATGTGTGAATTTCAGCTTCTCTCGCTCTGATGACAGATTTAAAATTTATCCTTCCAAATGGGCGCCGTCATTATCGGCTGTTTGTAACTCATCACTTTTGCCATGACAGTGCTGTGAAAGGGACTTTTACAGCTGAGCACTCAGAAGAGGACTGATACAGAAAAGCATGTAAGCTTCCATTCTTGGTTGACATGCATACAATCTCTCGAGTGCTTTAAATGGGGTTCGTTGTATGGATGTTTTTATAGGGTTACATTAATTATTTACAGATGAAAAAATAAAAAGGAAGTGCAAACCTTTGACCAAAGAAGCACAAATGATTTGGTTTTATTACAAAATAAGGGCATCCTGTTAATTATTACCTAGAAAGCATGAAGAGAAGTTTCTTTCATTTATAATTAGAGGTGAAGCTCAGTCAACACCTGATATTTGCACAGACCTGTGATGAAAACACGTTGCTTTTAGGAGGCGTCTTCCTAATAAAGCAGGTGATTGTTTTAAACATCTGGAAACAAAAAGGCACTCAGAGCGTGCATCCACCCACCGAGGGCAAAGCCCTGCCTCAGACTTTTAAAGAAAGTGATCGGCACCAAATTTAATGAGTTCCTCCTCTGCCGATGCTCCAAGTTTCATCAAAGTCTGCTTGGTTGCTTTTGCTTAATCCCTCTGACAGACATGCGGCACTGAAAATGCACCTCTATCCCAGCTCCAGCCTTACTCAGAGAGAAATACTTTAGTGATCCTGAAGCAGCTGAATCATCCAGCTGACCTCAGAACAGTTTCAAGCCAACCTGAAAGCTCACAAAGAATCCTTTCAGTCAATGTTTGTGTTTAATCTTCAAGAACTTCTAAAATTACCAAATCTAATTATATGAAAAAAGAGAAATGATGTGTCAGCAAAATCTGAATGTTGGTTTGTTCTTAATTAGGCAGGCATCTCGCCGGGTGCTGTGTAGTCTCCTTAATTATCTCTGTGTGCATTAAGTGCACTGCGAGACTAAATCTTAATAAGATGGGATGAGATTAAAATTTATTGATCTCTGTGGGAAAAGTTGCAAAAAAAAATAAGAAGATGGTTTCGCTCATATATGTGATATGTTAAAATAAATAAGCTTAAAGGATAATTCAGATTTATGCTAAACTGGAATCTTAATAGCACTGTCTCTAACTCGGAATTTGCTGTTTGCATTTCTGAGAGCAGGTTAGTCAAACCCATCACAAAGGACACGTTTTAAAACTGCCACCAAACACAAACATCCGTCTGCTTGTAGGCAAATTTCCTGATATAGTTTTCATCTACTGTGCACAGATTCTCTGTGAAATTTCCTGTGACGAGTTCCATCCATCATCCATCCATCCATCCAGCAGCCAGCCAGCCAGCCAGCCGGCCAGCCAGCAGCCGGCCAGCCAGCAGCCAGCCAGCCAGCCAGCCAGCCAGCCAGCCAGCAGCCGGCCAGCCAGCCAGCCAGCCAAGCCAGCCAGCCAGCAGCCAGCCAGCCAGCCAGCCAGCAGCCGGCAGCCAGCCAGCCAGCAGCCAGCCAGCCAGCCAGCCAGCCAGCCAGCAGCCAGCCAGCCAGCCAGCCAGCCAGCCAGCAGCCGGCCAGCCAGCCAGCAGCCGGCCAGCCAGCCAGCCAGCCAGCCAGCCAGCCAGCCAGCCAGCAGCCAGCAGCCGGCCAGCCAGCCAGCAAGCCAGCAAGCCAGCAGCCGGACAGCAGCCGGGCCAGCCAGCAGCCAGCCAGCAGCCGGGCAGCCAGCCAGCCAGCCAGCAGCCAGCAGCAGCCGGACAGAAGCCGGCCAGCCAGCAGCCAGCCAGCACCAAGCCAGCAGCCGGCAGCCAGCCAGCCAGCCAGCCAGCCAGCCAGCCAGCCAGCAGCCGGGCAGCCAGCCAGCCAGCCAGCAGCCAGCCAGCCAGCCAGCAGCAGGCCAGCAGCCAGCCCAGCCAGCCAGCCAGCCAGCAGCCGGCCAGCCAGCCAGCAGCCGGCAGCCAGCCAGCAAGCCAGCAGCCGGACAGCAGCCGGCCAGCCAGCAGCAGCCAGCAGCCGGCGGCCAGCAGCCAGCCAGCCAGCCAGCCAGCCAGCAGCAGCCAGCCAGCCAGCACAGCCAGCCAGCCAGCAGCAAGCCGGCAGGCCAGCAGCCAGCCAGCCAGCAGCCAGCCAGCAGCCAGCCAGCCAGCCAGCCAGCCAGCCAGCCAGCAAGCCAGCCAGCCAGCCAGCCAGCCAGAAGCATCCAGCCAGCCAGCAGCACACTGCAGCCAGCCATCCAGCCAGCCAGCAGCCAGCAGCCAGCCATCCAGCCAGCAGCCAGCCAGCCAGCATCCACACCATCCAGCCATCATCCATCCGCCATCCAGCCAGCAGAATCCATCCATCGCCATCATCCATCCATCCATCATCATCATCACCATCCATCCATCATCCAGCCATCCATCCATCCATCCATCCTCCATCCATCCAGCCAGCATCCATCATCACATCCATCCAATCCATCCATCCATCCATCCATCCATCCATCCATCCATCCATCATCCTTCCATCCATCATCCATCCATCCATCCATCCACCATCATCCATCCATCCATCCACATCCATCCATCATCCATCCATCCATCCATCCATCCATCCATCCATCCATCCATCCATCCATCCATAACCCTAACCCACCCTAATCCAACTGGATTTTGTTTAGTGCAAATTATTAGCATTAGCATCTGCACAGAGAATTAGGTTAGAGCCAAAACCAAACAAAGTCATAGAAAGCTAAAGTTGGAGCCAGGACACCATACCTACAGCTGTTTTGGCTGCGAATGTTGCTGCTCTTCGGTCTTAAATAGCAGGTGCTGATGACCCCATGCACAACAGGTGAGTTAACCAATGAATCCCCGCCAGGGAGGCCAGGGGAGAACACCTCTGAAACAGGTGAGTAACACACCCACTGACACACAAACACAGACAGAGGAGAACAGAGAGAACACAAGAGAGAGGCAGCACAGGAAGATCCGGGGACCAAACAGCCAGAATACTGCAGCGACTGCACTCCCATAAAACCACCTGCTTTATGATAAACAGTTTAAAAAGATGTGAAAAGAAATACAGAATAGCAATAAGTGCTAACCCTCACTGCAACTCAGCATCTAAATGCTGGGTCAGAGATCTGAGGGCTTTATGCAAAGAGGCATTAATATAGCCTTAACCTGCTAGCTTCGAGCTCAGGGAGTGTGCCACAAAGGTTTTCTTTTTCACTAAATTCTTTCTCTTATCCAGCAGTTTTTTTCTTCTTTTTTTAACATGTGGAGCAGTGCACCTGAGACCTGATGACAGGTGTTTAAATCAACACTGGTGCTGAAAGTGGCTGCAGACTTTTAATCTTGTTAAATGGATTACTGAGACTTTTTCAGCCAGAGAAGAAAGTGAAAAACAGGAAATCACCTCATCAGAGATGCAGGCTTCTGTTTATGGGATACATGCAGATATGTGTGCTAAATATAAACGTTTGTATTACCAGTAACCGATCGGTAATGAAAACAGTAACCACGCTGCTCAGCACCTAAACTTGGTGTAGCTTTCTAAATCAAAGCCTCAATCACCTCACTCTGTGTCAGACACTTAAATCAGTTTTTCTGTCCTACTTAATCTTAATCAGCATAAAGCTGCCTGTCATTAATCCTCTTTTTCTTCATTCACTCAAATCAATGTTTCCTTTTCCTGAGCAAAGATGGTAATTAATCCCCAGTCCAACAGAGCCTTCAGGCATGACTATTCGACAAAGACCCTAATCAATGCCTCTGCCCATTCTTCTACCTTCAGAAAATGAGCAGCCTTTTTTTCCCTTTTTTTTTTGATCATGTTTTACATTCCATCGGGGGAATCAATGATTCTTATAAAAGCCAAATAATTAATATTTGAGCACAATCCCTCGAGAAAAGCTGAACTCTTGCAGAACAGTTTTAAAACTTCGACCTGGGAGCTCATAAATGTGGTTGGAAGGGGTTTGAATTGATATGCTTCCTATTATGCCTATTAGAATTATTTCAGCAATAAATGGTCTATACGGGTGTCTTTTCACTTCATTGCCCCCCCACCCCCACCCCCCCACTGACTCGGCATTAATGACATTTCTGAAGAACGATGAATAATTGATGTTATTATCGAAGAAACTTATATGGGAGAAGTGGAACTCGGAGGAATGGAGCAGACTGGAGACTGGCAAGGCTAGAGTAGCCTGGGCACAACAGATAGGGAGAGGGCTAAAGGAGTTAAGGGGCTACTTCCTATTTATCAAGAGTAAGGTGCATGAAATTGGCTTTTAACCTCACAGTTAGAAGGTTTAATTAGAAATCATGCTTTTGCTACAGGAGGGGAAAGGGGGGGGTTGTCCAAACAGGGTGATAAATGACTTGTGGGACGGGAGGCTTTGGAGAGATGGGAGGAAACAGCTCGGTGAGAGTGAAGTGCGGGTGACAGCTCTGGTCGAGGTAGGTGGTGAGACAACGGGTCGAGGCAAGCAGGAGATTGCAGCCGAAGTGCGAACCGCACCTCGAGAGCTGTGAGGGGTGTTATCGACACAAACAGCCTGCAGGTCTCCCAAATACTGACACACGATCTGGATGCAGGAGCAAAAATATTTATGTTTAATAACAAATGTCAGTGTCGTGTTTTCAGTTCTCAGGATAATGTTCAGATATATTTTGTTAGTAGAGTTTCAGCTCATTGAAGCATTTGTGCTGCTTTGTGTTGTCTCACATATAGAACTATCTGAACTACAGACATGCTTTAATATGATAATATTGAGCACTTATTGCTTCCTATAACCCTCCACCAGTGTGTAATTGTGTGTTACAGGGTTACCCACCCAGGTGTTGGTGTGAGCACGGATTGCAAACACTATATGACTCATCCTGTGTGCCAAAGGGCACGGTGGCAGACGGCTGTGTGGCTCAATGCACACGTCTGACCCAGGGACACAGATACTGAAACAATGCAGACTTTTTATTATTATTATTTTTTTTACAGGGCTGCCTCTGCACCAGGTAGCCATGTACAGTTGTCCAGCATGTTTTTGCTTTTTAAGCCTCTGGGTCATAAAATCTGTGCTGGCAGCACTCAACAGTTCCTCCTGCTGATTGATTTGGCGTGACATTTAGATACACCCTTTAAAGGACTTCAGCTGTGTGAGCTAAAATAGGTCACAGCCTTTATGGCAGCACAGTGAGACTTTCTGCTGAGAGCGGAGAGAACGAGTGCACAGCTTAAACCAACATCCTGTTCAAAACCTGCTCTGTGTTTAAATCTCGCCTCAGGCTTAAAATCCTACTAATGGAGCGGGCTCATGTCAAATAGATGGAGGAGACAGTGCGAGGGATTACAAGGCCTGATGGGAAAAATGTGGTGTGCTTCTCGATACTTTGTGGAGAAAACTTTCCTCCTCTTGGAAACACGTTGTCCCAAATTGAGTCTCTGCAGCACTCTGCGAGTGACGCCTCTGATCTTGCCACAATGCATCGTGTGAAAAGGTCGGCGACTGCAAAAGGGCAGACGGGTGATACGATTTCAACATGCAGAGAGAATGCAAAATGGCTTTTGTGCCGCTCGAAGTGATGCTCCAGCATTTTTGCATGAAGCTTTAAACACTTAAAAAGGATTTATCAGATAACAATCCCATCTTGCCTTTTTCTGTGGTCAGTGTTTAGGCCGTGCGTGCACTCAGACTGGAAGCCCCTGATTAATTTTACCACATTTCCACCTCATTTGCTGCGATATGCAGAACTGCCTGAGGTACAAACCTGACCGCGGTTGCTTTTAATGTGAGGACCGCATCACGGTTGATCAATTCATCTGTACAGTGTGAGCTTAAAGTCAGAGGCTGTGCAGAAAGGCTGATAGTGAACCTGCAATGTGAGCCTTCACCAAATAGAAGATTAATAAAAAAATGCGCAGGGGCTCCGAAGCTTTAATAACAGGAAACGGATGCTGTAAATTGCATAAATAGCACAGCTGGTTTGGCATCCCACTAATTCTCCTCCAGCCTTGTCCCATCCCTGCTTAACTCTACCAAAAAAATAAAAAAAATAACTGTGTGCTTCATCATTTAACAGATGACACATCCTTGAATCAATGCCAAAGAATAATCTGTGAGTCTCATATCAAACAGAGCCTCCAGCAGATAACTCAGGGGCAGTGATGACCAAGACGAAAGCTGATGCTCTTCATATGAACGCCCGACTCCCTGAACTTCCCCACTTTCTAATTATATTAGGATTAATTGTCTTGGTTCTGAGGGACTCTGGTTAGCAGTGTTAGGGTATTAATGTACAGCACACCTTGTTGGATGGACCCTGTTAATTAGGCCTGTGGTTAGGTGTGATAAAAAAGGGAGCAGTACATAAACAGGCCCCAGCAGAGGAGGGATGCATAGGTCACCTGCTCCTGGACCGCCGACGGCCTCTGCCCGTATCACAGGGCGCCACATGCTGCTCCTCCGTCTCCGGGAAAGGCTGACTGTGAGACTTCACACACAGGAGAGCTACAGCCTCGCCTAATCTTCTACCTGTCCGGCTGATTTAGTTAGAGGTGCGTTTCCCCGCCACCTTCTTCAGTATGTATCTGCACGGTGCAGAGATCTAATGTCCGTCATAAAGTTAAACACTGGCAAGCCACGTGGAGATTTTTAATGAGACTTTTGTGCTCATTTCACGCTCAATATCTGCCTTTTTCTTTTTTTCCTTTCTGCTGATCTTTCCCTCCATCCTTCAGCAGAGAGAGAAGCTCTCACCATCAATCAGCCTTTAGCTCCTGTGGACTGAGACAGTGTCACGCTGGGCTCTGTGTGTTGCCAGATAGGACCACTGTGCCCTCAGGTTACCCTCACACTTCCAGTTTGACACCCCTGATATTTACTAGCTACAGAGAAAATTGAAAAATACATGGAATTTTGAAGTGGGCACACAGGAGTCAAACTTTTGAACCGTGTTTTCTATCAGGGTGAGGTGCCAAAGTGGCTGTTTCTGTCAATCATTAATTGCAGTCCTTTACAGCAAAGACTTTAGAGATGCAGCCAACGAGAAACTGTTTTATCGAGATCAGTCATCTGGTCCGCAGAGAGGCCGTCGTGATCCATCATTTAAACAAAGAAAGAATCGGAGCAAAATTGGATTTTAGCTGTTGTCACAGTGAACAGCAGTTTATTAGCGCCTCAGTGGGATAAAGAGAATTTGCTTTATATATAGCTCTTAGTGAGCAGTCTGAGGCTGGAAAAACTCACGTCTATAACGTCAGTAAGACGAGTTTATGTTTGTTTATATAACATGTTTGTTTATATAACAAACAAATGCTTTAGTTTGGAGTCAGAGTGATTAACAGATTACAGCCAGACAGTCGAGTGGGTTTCAAAAGTGAAAGACAGTAAAAATTATTGAGCAGCACTGATGCGGAAGGCACTTTGACACTGGACACAATCATGTCCAGCGGTCATTATACCTCAGTGCACTGATCATCCCAGCTAATATCAACCTCTAAAGGAAACTATTCACAATCAGACACCATCAGCCTGAGAAGCACATCAAGCTGTTTTGCTTTGAGTAATGCTCCTACTGCATATACAGCCACATGCCCAGAGTAGTCAATAAAGAGGGCAGTGGTATCACGATTTACTTGCTCAGCTACTTAACTTCTCAGCCTCTGCCGGACCCAGTTGTGTTTCCATCAATACAAACATAAGTGGTGCAGCCAAACCAAGAGATTTCTTTCTTTATCTATTTATTTATTTGCACCTTCTATTTGAAATTCCAAACATTTGTAAACTTGCAAGTATATCAGGTTGACTTTTGAGAAATAGAAGGCATGTTATGAAAATAAATAGTATGAACTGGAAGTGCAGAGGATGTAAAATCTATCAAATCTTGGCTTGGTTCCCACTGCAGGAATCAACACACACGCTCACATGTTGAAGTCATCCATGAATGTTGGAGTTAATAAAATCTAAAGTGGTATAAATCTGCTCTGAAACATCCAGATGTAAGCTTCCGCTTTCTTTACTTACTTGTACGTTTGTTTGTTTGAATTCGTTTGGCTCAGCTCTGCAGTAAAACCTCAAATACAGGGTCGCTCCGAGGCCGTGCAAACACAGCTGTCACCCTTCAAATTATTAGACTGAATTCGCTTCCAGAACTCATCCACTTTGGAGAGGCTCCACCAACGCTCTCCAACAGGTGAAAGCTTTGCAGCATGTTTGTCCAAGGTGCAACTTCAAGAAGTGATTTGGCATCAGTTTTCCAGGGCAAACCAACTGGAGGTAATCAGCCCCCCACTTGTCTCCACACAACATGCAGCCCACTGATTGCTCCTCCTGATCCACAGTTATTTTCAGCCTGTAGGATCTCTCTGTGGTGCTGTTGATGGGCCTCCTCGAATGCACGTTCCTGACGCAGTATGGACCGTCTGTGTGTCATCAGCGAGGTCCACGGACTTTAATTGAAATAGTTTGTGTGAGTGAGCTTTTACTGTTGAATAATTATATGCCCCAACAGGATGGTTGTTAAAACCTCTTTTTCAAAACATGCACATAAAATTTGTTCTGCACAATTTAGGTCATTATTTACATTTGCAATTACCCGAACCTACCTGAAATTAATGCGCGTGTGTGTCACTGTGCAGTTTCTTGGTTCTTTGAATTATAGATCAGAGCTGTAAACTGTCATTGAGTGACTCTCTGGCTCCCTACCTTTGGATGTAAGTGCTTGGCAACGGAGAATATCGTGCAGTGCGTTGCAGCAACATTCTGGTTGACAGACTTTATTCTTGCTATAACTCCACTCCTGAGGCCTGTTTCACCCACCTACACAGTGACACACATTTTCCACAGCTCAGTCTGGCTTCTGCTACGACTGCATAAGGTAGGTTGGAGGAAGTCCTCACCCAATGCTCCTCCACTTATACATGCAGAGGAGAGAATCCTCCTCCCAGCCATCATTAGCTACACCTGGTCATCTGTCCGGCTGAACAGAAAATAGTTTGCAGGAATACAACGTCCCAAAGCTGAGACACCAAAAGGTCTTGAAATCTCTTTCTTACTGTGTCATTTTAAAGAGACACTGTTATAAACTTCTGCCCCCCGGTGTAACCTCCAACTGTTGGACAGTTCTTCTCCAACTGAGTCTTTTTACAATCCTCTGAGCGAGAACTCTTTCAGGCTCAACTGTTTTCTTCTTCTGACCTCTCGTCTTATCCTTCTGTCAGAAAAAAACCTTCATTCTGCTCTTTGTGTGAAAATGCTTCTGCTTTGGGTTCATTCAAGAGATATTACATTGTGGTCTCCCTGTAATAGATCATCATATCTTCTTAGTTGAACTTTTATTTGATGACCACTGTGTATTTAAGCTTTCCATTTATTCAACTTAGCTGTGCTCATTTCAGGTAATTTATAAACGGGCGGCATCACAGCGTTACCGTTTTCACCTGAAGGTCTGTGAACATTAAAGGTGAAGAGGCTGAATGGTGTTGGGTCTGAGTGGCTCACTGGAGGATTTCTGCCCACGCCCTCTGCTGTGCAAGCTTTACACCGAGGATGATGGTGACGGAGGTCACGGAGGAAGTAAAAACAGCTGAGGTTTATAGTTCTTAACAAAAGAAGAAAACAGGTTTCATAAACCTCACGCAGGCCTGCCACTAAAAAATATTTTTAAAGAAACTGAAAAAATAATTAGTGGCTGCTCTGTAAGTATTAATTATGACACCGCAGTATTTGAAGGGAAAAAAGACAGCCTGAAAAACAAAAGGAAAATCCAGAGCTGTACAGTATGTGAACAGCTTCATCCATCGAGGGCCCTGCTTTCCAAACCTAATTATAGAAGAACACAGCAAAGCAGCTGCAGTGAACGTGATCGTCCAGCAGACAGGCTGCACTAACGTGTTGGTAATCCTCACTGAAGTCCCCAACGCGACGAACACATTCAGATACACTGACGGCCTCTTTTTGCTTCATGTCTCATGAAACGCGTGCAGCAGATCGACCGAGTCGTTCTGCTTGCTCAGTCGTTTTCAGCTCCGTGTTCGTGTGATGTGTTAATGGCTTTTGTACGTCTCGTGTGTACTTCCATTACTGTGAGCTTGCGCAGTAATACCAGTAAGACTTGTTATTTCCAGGGTCCGTGCAGTTTATTGTATATGGGGGAATATTTCATGTGCAGAAATAGTCGGTGGTTCAGACGTTAGAGGCATTTAAACTAGTTTGACCCTGCTCGGTCTATGCACAGGCGTGTTTGGGCTTTCTTCTGCAGCCCAAACACACTTTTTCCTGATATTTGTGTGGTTCTGTCTTTATTGAACCATCTTTTATGTTTCTTCCAGGCAACGAGTGTTGCAAAAGCAATTTTTCAGGTTTGATCCTGTCACTTGATTACATTTCCTGCTTTAGTGCACATTTTAAATTTCCATTAAAAAAAAAAACAATCCGTTAATGCTGTGGGGGAGAGCGAGTTATTTTTCTGCTCATGTCAATAAAGAAGTGATGCAATAAAGGCTGGTGGAAGCAGTTCTTCTCAACGGGCTTCTGCTTCCTTTAGTACGAACAAAACTTCACCATGGAGCCTCTGCAAGACTCCACTTTACCTGGGGTGGGGGGGGGGCTTAGTGGATGGTGTAGACCTGTAATCTTCACTGCCCCCGATGACCTTCGGTTTGTCAGCCTCCTCTTTTCCCATCACAACTTACAAAAGCCTCATAAAGTGCATAAGGACACGGGAGCCACATTAAATCATTTAAATTCCCCGTGCATCATTTTAGCCGGTTCCACTGGACACTGAGGGAAGGTTTTCTGGATGCATTAAAATCTCCATTTAAAACTTCAGAAGCCGCTCATAATCCACTCCTGTGTTTTCCATCTGTATGCACAGAACGTTCCAAATGCTCAGCGTTTAGCCAAAATATGACAGAATATTGCTGCTTACATGTTTGCTTTGATCAGACCTCAGAAGCTCAGCCAGAAATGGGATATTTAGCCATATTTGAACAAATCTATGGCTGCCTGCAACATACTGAGATGGACAGCTGACAAGTTCTGCATGTGAGAACAGCTTGAGCTTGGTTTTAATTTGAAAAATTGATTTCACGTGATTTGAATGCTCATGTCACAGCAGAGCGTTAATAAAGGCATACCGAGGTAAACCCGCTGCGCTGACATGTGAGAGTGAAAACGTAAAGCCTTACAGATACTCGAGCAGCCAGTCCTGTAGCTTCACTGAATTTTAATTCAGCAGCTCAGACTCATTCTTGCTTTAAGCCATGTGGGATACCACAGGGTACCACACAGACTTTGATCAAACAGAGCAGGAATTAGCCTGAGTTAGCTCCACTTGGCCTCCAGTGAAAACACATAGCAGTGATTACACCTTATTTAAACAACTGAAGGGATTGGAGATGCTGCTTTATTTGGACCTGGACGAGTTTCTTTATCTTCTCAGCTTCGATCTCTTGCTTAGCCTTCGTGTTTGGAGCCAGAAGGCTCGATCTTCCTCAGCGGTGGTGAGAATTATTCTCTTTGAACGGGTTGCTGTCAGTTGCTGCAGTGCATGGATTTGCTCATGGCTCGACTCCTGATGTTTAATGTCGAGTTATGACCATGAGGTTAATATACAGAAGCATATTATTCAGAGCATTTTAACCAACCTGAAAAATGTTACACTGACAGTGACATTGTTGTCTGTGCACTGCCATGTTGAATCCAGGAGATTGAGAATAATTGACTGGAGTTTGTACAGAAATTCATACATCAGGAAGATTACTAAGACTTCCCATTTATTGGCTGTAACTCAGTCTGTTTGACTGCACTGGATTGGCACATCAGCTGCTTACAGGCTTCAGAATATGGGCTATATAAATGCTTGAGAACCCAGAGGCAGCCATGTGAAAGTTCACGTCTAATAAAAATAGCAAATGATGTATAATTTCTTGTACTGCACCAATATTTTTGGCCAATCAGCAAAACAGGCGTTTCCCATTTCCCAGTGTTTGTTCGCTTGCGTCACAGGAATTTTATGCTGTTAAACCTTCATACTCGGTGTGATGGAGAGCTGTGAGTTATGGTGCAAAGAGGAAGCAAGTTTGTTTTAAATATAAATACTGACCCAGAATTTCATCAACACAAGTTCCATTTACCCAGATTACACCTTCACTTTTAGCTCGTCATATTTTCACTCCTTTCCTGAGTTTTTTTTTGTATCATTGTATCAATTTGCATTAACTTGCATATAATAATGATATTGTTTTTTTTTGCATTTTCTTCTCGGTCCGAAGAGCTAGAGTTTAATGCATTTAAATATTCATTAGAGTCTCCTCAGTTAAGAAAATCATCATAATGCTGTGGAGCATATGCAGCACTGCAGGTGAGTCAAACAGCAGCGTTTTCAAACATCTCTGAACCTCCTGAGACGCCCTCATACGGGGACGTTACATTTTGGCTTTGCTGCTCCTCATACTTCACTCTGCTCAGTGGTGTTTTGTACTTGATGCCAAAATGAACTCACTGTCCCCATCCGAGGACTTTTTTTTTCTTTTGACAAAAATATGTAACAAAATACAACTTCCTGTTTGAAGAGGAAGCTCAGTTTATACATATATCTATATCTATATATAGATACATAGATCTATATATAGATATATAGAAATATCTCAGGTCCATCTGGGAGAAATTAAAAAGGCATCACAAACAGGAGCTCAGGTCTCAGGAGGTTATATAGTCATGCACCTGTGTTTACTTTGCAGCTAAATACAAAAATGCAGATTTAGAATAAAAATGATGAATGATGCACAATATGAAATCATAAACAGATTTATCGCTGTACATGCTGTTGGGTAAACTAGTATGCTGTTAAAGAGAAAAATAAAGTCCTATTTTTGGCTTAGCTTGCAGTCATCCAGATTAATTGTTTTCAGTCTTTTCACAAATCGGTTGCCAGGAGCGTTTGTGTATTGACCCATCAGAAAACCATCTCTAAAATGTGAGCCTTGAAATATCAGAGTTCACGCTGCAGATGGAAAATTGGGGGACTTCTTCCATCAGTCAACATAAGCCAGAGAGGTGTTCTGGTAAATAAGAGCTGCAGGTAAATAAAAGAAAAGTCTTTGCTCTGCCTGTTCTGATGTTTGCCTCCTCAGTGATTTAACAGCGACGGGTTTTGGGGTATAATCGAGCTTCAGTTTGGTTATCGAAAGACATTTTTGCTCTCTGTTTTATCTGTTTTGCTCCTGAAAATCCATTTTAAACATTATTGGCTTCAGGAAAACATGGAACTGTCAGCAGCACTTTTGCTCAGTGTGATACGGTCCTTTCTCTTTCCTGTCTCCTGCTGCTCCTTCCTACTCCTACATCACCTTTTCTTGACACTAGATAATACGCTGACAGCCCATTACTGCTTATCACATTCTGTCCTCCTTAATCACTGATGCCACAGCCACATCAGAATATCTTATAATGAAACTTCAGCCCTTTCTGATAGAGGCTTGGTCACATCATTAGAGCGCAGTCAGAAGTTTTGCCTAACCCTCTGATAAAAGTGTGTTGCAGACTTACCTGATTTTAATGTTAAATACTAACAGCGAGCAGTCTTGATTCTTTTTCCCTGAAATCTTAAAATAATTATTGGATAATATAGCAGTGCAGAGAAAGACATAACGGAGGCTCGCTGTGTGATGTAATAAAGTTTATTATCCAGTGCGTGGAGGTAATAAAGTGGACACGCACTGCACAGCATTACTAAAATAAATAAAAGCGCTGCCTCACAGTCACAGCTACCATCACAGCTGAATGCTATCTACTGCTGCAATTACATGAATAGGCCTCATAGCAGCTGCTGAACTCCTTCTGCAAGTGTTCAGTGGTTGCTGAGCAAACAGCACAGCAGAGCCAAAGTCGGGCAAAGAAAGTGTTTTTGTGCAGCAGATCTCACTAATATCAGCAGGTCAGAAGGAGAAACACACGATTCTGTTTCTAAAAGAGATTCTTGTGACCGTCTCTGCACTCGTGCTGTCACACATACTGGCAATAATGTGCAACGAAACTGCCCAAGAGTGAAACTGTCCCAAAAATCTGGATAATCTGTTTCTTTTCAGTAATACGAGACATTATCTGTGGAAGGTAATTAGTGTGTGACCTGCAATATACGCCTATACCCTACTGCTCTCCTGTCTTTATGGTTCCCTTATTTTAGGGAAGGCTCAATCCAGCATGTTTTGGTTCCAATCCAACCTTGGCTGCAGAGAACCAATCTGATTACCTGTGTTTAATTAATTAATTAATCTGTATCCCTCACTGTGAGGAAGAGACTGGGGATTGCAAAGTGAAATGTAACAAAGAAATAAATCCAAGAATATAAATGTGCTACATTTTTATATATTTATGAAATAATAAGCATAAAAAGTCATGAAATTTGTCTTTGGTGGATAATCTCGTTGTTGCTTCTTGGTAATAAATCTCCTACTGCTGAAAGTCTGTTTATATGGAGCCACTTTTGTGAGGAAATGCTTTTGTGGGCTGGCAGCAGAGTTGTTCTGCTGTTCCCTCGTGTTTGGTGTCGTTTGTTGGATTGTATGATTGAAGTCTGCAGAAACAATTTACTCATGTAACAAACAGGAGCCTCCGCAGCATGTGGAAGAACCACACACAGCCACAGCAGCCTGGCCCCTCCTCCTCATGCTGGTCACACACTGCTGTCTTTGTCTCAGATTAGCCAGTGTGGTTGTGTTGGTCACTCTGGCACGAACAGCACGACCAAGCTGATCCCACAAGTGTTCAGTGGGGTTGAACTCAGGACTGCAGGCAGGCCCTTCCATCCTCTCCACTCCCAAAATCTGGAGGTAGTCTCTGATTAACCCACTCTGTGGGGGTGAGTGTCGTCATGTTGGAGGACAGAGTTCGGTCCCAGACTGTGGACATATGGGATTGCCACAGCTGGCAGAATCTCATCTCGATATCTCGCTGCACTGAGATCGCCTCCAATGATGATGAGCCTGACAGCAGCATGTTATGTTACCATATATATAATGAAAGCTTACAACAAGTGTTACACCGAACCCACATCCTTCCAGCTTCTTGGCTGAGTTCTCTGACTGAATATGATGAGAGTGTAAGCATGTTGTTGTTGTTGGATGTTTCCAGACACATCAGCTCATTTTGACCACAGTTTACAATTAAGTAAAAACTGCAAACTGTGGTCATACAGGCATGAATGACCACAGTTTGCAGACACACCAGCAGCTTCTGTTTGTATGCAGACATACAAACAGAAGCTGCTGGTGTAGCAGCCTGAAAAGCCTCCAAACTGCTGGCATTCTGCTGTTAGCTCCCTGCACGGTATGTTAGCTCTACTGCTAGCTGCTACTGTTGCATCGTGAAGTAATCACAGAACTGACTTGAACGGATAAGCTCATTTTCCTAAATACCTGATCCAGCTTCTGGGTCAATATCAGACCAATATCAGATCAGTCTTATTTGCATCTTACCTCCTCCCACCGAGAATGTGTGGGAGAGAGATGGAGCTGCAGGGATGCGTCTGCCTTTTCTCGCTCTAAAGCTGCGTCCACACATGGAGCCATTTACTCGTTGCACATTAGTTTGAAGTGTTGGTCGCTAGCAGACGTTCCAGGTGCCGGTTGCCTGCCTAACTTTCTAATTACCAGTATATCCCGCGCTCTCATCTGTAATCACTTGCCCCACAGCTGAGAGAAGTTTATCTCAGGACCTGTCCATTTTGCATGACCATGTGTTTTTTCCCCTTGAAGCAGTGGAAACCATTTATCTCCTTCGCTCTCTTTTCAGCATGTCACAGTGCATTGCTTCCTGTGTGGATATAGTTTATGCTAACTGGCTAGCCTGGTTCTGCTGGAGGTTTCTTCCTGTTAAAAGGGAGTTTTTCTTTCCCACTGTTGCCAAGTGCTGCTCACAGGAGGTCATTTTGACTGTTGGCTTTTCTCTGTATTACCTTACAATATAAAGTGCCCTGAGGCGACTGTTTGTTGTGATTTGATGCTATATAAATAAAATTTAAATATTATTCAAGCACAGATAAATAGATTTTTTTACTTTGACTTTTTTCTCACAGTTGTCTGGCTTTACAGAACAGCACGAGTTTCACATTTTAAACCATTTTCTAAACATGGCATTTATCATTGTACAAAGAAAATGAATGAATGCACTGAAATGACCGAATTTTGTGTTGTACTGAAGGCACCACAGTTACACAGGCATAAAGGATAAAAAGGAGGCTGACCTCAAGGCAATTGCTACTGAGGGAGAATCGGCGAATCAGTGAATGTGGGGAGCGTGTAGGCTGTCCTTTTGAAGGCTTGCAGAGAGCAAAGTGGGCAATTTCGATCTAAATCTTCAGTTTTGTTGTCGGTCCGCTTTCTTTGTCTTTGTTGCTGTGTTTTCCATTATCCCAGATTTTGAGTGTGACTCACTGCATGCGTGTCGCCTGAAATCATGCATTTTGATATCAGTTCATCTGCTATGAATTTGTTCATCATATCAGCATACAGTGTCCTCAGCTGCCACTATGCTATCATGTCTAATATCACATTTAAAGAACATATGCATGTATGTTTTGAAGGGGACTTTAATGGTAATAGAAAAAAACTGTGTGACAAGAAAACTGGAGCCTTACTGCTGTTTGTGGTGGTCCACAGTGATGTCACAGGTCAGCAGGTCTCACTTTGGAACTCTGTTTCCCCCACTTTGATTCTTACTTTTCACTTTCACTTCTGGAGGAGTTTTTGCACGTAAAACTTTGATGGGCTTCATGCATCAGAAACCCCTCGGTGAGGTTTTTGCACTTGGAAGTATTTGGCAAGAATTCGACACTAAAAACGCTGCCAAGATTTTTTGTGCCAAAGTTTAGGCACTGACAACTACTTAGTGAGGTTTAGGAAAAGATTGTGGTTTGGGTTAAAAATATCCTGAACGTGTGTGTTACAGTACAGTCACTTATCTGTGAGGTGCTTTGACAAAGCAGCAGCACGTGACGCTGTGGAAGTGAGAACGGGCCGGAGCGTGGGATGTTCCACTGGGGTTCCCGTCATACGGTCTGCTGCTGTTCTGCGTAGGCGCCTTTGTTGACCGGGCATTGCTATCGATAATGAAATAAATTCAATCGTACAGATGTAATTTAAATGAATGGGGGGACGAAGGAGAGAGAGAAACAGAGTGCACACGTGACTTGTTCCTGAACCCTGGAGAAATGATTTATTTGAATAAACATGATGAGCTCACACCCATGGGGGCAGGCAGATAAAACTTATTCCTGAAGCATTAATCTGAGTGTAAAGTAATGACGCTTAAATGAAAAGTACTTGCAGGGCACAGTCTCTGGAAGGTTAGCACCTGTGTTAATGAGCAAAGTTCAATGGGTGCAGTTATAGATCGGTTTAGGTTAACTATATTTTGGGGATGTGGGAAACAAAGATCTCGACTGTACAACGTAGAAGTCGTTTCACTTGATGCAATTATGACTACTGGATACATCAGCTGATACTGCATCTTCATTTCACAGGCCCTCGTGCCTGGGTGAATAAGTGGCCTTCATATTGAATACGGGGCACGGTATATCATTTTCAAAGGAAGACTTTTTCAGAAAATCCTCCACTTTCTTCCCTGAGAGGCGGTCCGTCTGTAGAACCTGGGTGTCTATCAGCTCTGCCTCCTCCAGGACTCAGATGGGTCTGAAACTCTCCATGAACCCTCATGAATAATTCATCATCACATATAATGCTGGCAAATTATTTTATGTAGTGGGGAAAGATTCATCTTAGGAGCAGGAATTGGGTAGGGAGAAGCTAATGTGTTTATTATGCCAAGATAATGGCATGAAATAGAGGCCAGGGGTGGAGAATTTGGAGGAGTGTTTATACTTTATATTCATTGGAGGGTAGCATCTGAATGCCTCGTGGTCACATGACGGCAGATGTCTTCTGAATGGAGTATGTGAATGTGTATTTGTGTGCAAATATGTGTGCCCACGTATTTGCACGCAGTCGAACCTGTGCAGATGCTTCGCATGTGTCGGTGCGCATGTGCAGGGCATGTTTATGTAACGTATGGATTTGCCTAATCGAGGTTTCATTCCACAGCCGGCGTCGGCGGCGTTTATGGCTGTTGTTGAGAAAGGAGTTCAATAAGCATTACGCAGGCTCTCCTCTCCCAGTGGCAGAGAGCACCATTACAGGGAGAAAGGAGGTTGCTCAGTAACTGCTGTTTGCCTTGCTTAGCTGAAAAGCTGGAGCTAATATCTGTGCCATAATGGCATTGCACCATCAGGAAGATGGGCTGCTTTTGAACTCGAGGCTGACGGCTGCATTGAAAAGGAGAGACAGAAAGCGCACACAGATGTCAGGAGTGTGAGGAAGGAGATGCCATCTTGCTGCTCCGTTGTGTGGAAATAAAAGCTTAATGAATTTATCTTTAGATGCACCTTTTTGATCCAGTGCGGCTTCTCTGACCAGTCAGACTGTTTGTCCTTCTTTTTGCATCCAAATAGACTACTTTTGTCTTATTTAAGTGAAGGCACATCCTTCAATATAATCCTGAGCACAGGGCAATGCGGGACGATAATATATTCATATTGTGCTGCAGGAATGTGTCTCTTCTGTGCCTTTCATAAATTGGGGTCAGGTGATATCTGTCACAGCAGAGAATGTGCTTAGTGCTGACAAAGTCATGTTGACATTTTTTGGAGAGGAAAGCGCAAAAAAAAAAAAAAGTATATAGTCTCCCAGGAGGCAGGGAGAAGAAGAAATTAAATTGCCTCTCCGCAGCCCTTGTTAAAAATGAAAACCAATCAGCCAGCCCTCAATTCACACTCACAGCTCCACAAAGATTATGGGGAATATTGATATTAATATTAACAAATGCACTGTCCTTTTTGAGTCTGATGCTGTGGGTCCAGTTGCAACTTTACTGATAAGAATTTTTTTTTCCTCATTGAAAAAGCTGTTTAAACTTGATGGATTCATGGCTATTTTACAAATATGACCATTAGGCGTGCCTGAACAGGCTGATATTCATTGTGAATACGGCTGCAAAAAGGTTTGTCAGTGTTATTCAGATTTGTTAAGGTTCCAGATTTATTAGGATCCAGAGCTCCTGTAAACCAAGAAACACTAATTGCAAAGCTTTGTTTGGGCATTTCTGTTTGAAACCCCTGTGATGATTCTCATTTAAGGGAAAAAAACTAAACTGTCAGCACTTTTAACCGTATCCCGACGGAGAGCTTTGTGCTTTTGTTTGGCCTAATTCGGGAGTTCTCAGGCTTATTTCCCCATGAAATCCCTTCCAGTAACACGAGCACACATTCAAAGCAGTGGGAATAATGAAGTGTACGGACAGAGAGACAGTCGCAGGGCCTTCAGAAAGGAGCATTAGCAGGAGTTATCGCTGTTAATTTCACAGTGATCACTTCACACAGAATTCTGTGGGACTAAAATGGTGTGATGGTCAGTATACAGTAGGCTCAATATGGTGCGCTGATGGAGGACTCGGGGTGTGTTAGCAGATGGGAACTCGACTTATCTGAGCTGGCCAGAGATCAGTTATTGCTCAGCAAAGAGAGGAGCTGCGGGGTGAAGTGCTTAAAAGGGGAGTTTAAAACTAGGCACAATGACCAACGACCATGCTGATAACCATGAGAGGATCTGACTGAAACCAAGGCTGTGCATGGTTACATGAGACAAACTGTGAGTCTGCTTAAAGGGGAGGTATGTACCAAAGTCTTTGGGGCTTTTTGAGACAATAATAGTTGAAAATCTTCAGGTTCAGGGAAAGCACTGCATCATTTTTACCCAGTCAGGATAAAGATTCCTAGATGGATAATAATGGAGCTGCTGCTCTGTGATGTCTTATATACCACAGTATTAACATGAGAAATGAATGCAGCATAATTCTCGCTTGTTGTTGGTCTAACAGTTAAGCAGCAGTCTGCTAGAGTCGGGAAATTGCATTATTTCTGTGGATATTCTGTATCATAGCAACCGCAGCATCCAAGCCAACAAAGACAAAAAGACGACGAAAAAAAAAAAAAAAGCGCTTCATGCGCTGCAGCGCTCTCAGGCCCTCTCAGCTGGACATTTCAGAGAGGCCATTTTTAGCTGTCAGTCTACCTTCATCACAGCCTGCTCTCTCCTCCTTTTTGGCTCTGATGGAGACACAAAATAAGCCTCATGTTGTATTCAGTAACACCTGAAACTGAGGCCAAGAACCAATCAGAAGAGGGGTTTTTTGAGGTTTCCCACAGACACCTGGACTTCTTTTTTTTTTTTTTCTGAAACCAGAGGAGTCGCCCCCTGTCTGCTCTTACAAAGACTGCAGGCTTCACTGTGTCCATCTTTCATATACAGTCTTTGCAGAATCCTCCCGTGAGGCGGAAGTTCTTTGATCTCATGCAGACGCTCACAGCGATGATACAGACACGCTGCTTTTAATTCTCAGCCTTAACATGAAAGTTGGATAAAAATGTCATTATTAGCACTGAACAAAAGCCGCGTTAACACTGATGGATAACTAGATTGTGTGGGTTGCTTGTCACGAATCAAATTGTTACCGGCTTGCAGCGCAGCCATCAAAAGCCTTTAATTGTTTCCCTTGAGTAAGTATAGAAAATAAAAAAATTACATTCACTAAAATACTGCCTTTGATCAGTATCAAAGCTGAATGTCAGACTGCCAGACCCATAAAAACACAGTTATTAATGGACAAACAGGGAAACAGTTTTATGTCTTTATTATTAAGATTTATCTACGTCCACCACTGACTGTGTGCTAGGAACCTATTAATACAGTATTAAAATGGAAGTATATTAGTGTCCAATGTTTTAAAAATATGTTTTCATTGTTGTAGTTATTTAAGTTAGTAACTCCTGAGGAAACCACACTACAGACCAGCTGATGTTATATATGCATATAAATATGTATTTGTATGTGTTAATAGGGTGATAACCGCGACCCCTTGTTCTTTAAATGCATTCATTTCTTTATTCGTGATGTGTTGCTTCGGTATGGGGGGGCTCAGGAGAGGGCAGGATGTGGGAGGGAGGCCGGGTCACCGTTTCCATCTTCTCAGCTACACACATCAAAGTCAGGAGCATGCTAGCCCACCAACGAACAGGCCTCCCCCTCAGAGTGCAGGCAGCTCAGCCCTCTCCTGTCGGGGTCTGAAGGGGGCTTAGAGCTCTGATCTCAACAAACACATTAAAATAAGTAAAACTGAGAAAATGTCTTAATTTTAATCTTTATTTGACTAAGAAGTGAAATTTTTGAAGCTTCTGTTCCCAGATGAGCAGCGTTCCTGAAGGTTTGTGAGAAACCAGACTCAGCACAGCAGCGCCCGCCAGGACTTGAACCCAGGACCCTTTGGCTGTGAGGCAACAGTGCCAACCGCTTAACACCATGTCTGACTGTCCTGTCCTGGGAATAACAAACAAGTATCAGCGTCGCTTCGTCTGGTCTGGACCAAAGTGATAAAACCATCAGCTGTCACTAACACGACGCAGGACCGCGGCCACCTTTGTCACAGAGCCTCTCAGAGATCGTCTTCAGCGACAGTCGCCGCCTCTGCTGCTCATCTTGATTTGATGTTTTAGTTCAAATTAAGAGATTTAATTTGGTGTCGATTTCCGAGTCTCGGGGGAACCAGCTGCCTGCGATTTGATGAAAATCCGGCTTAGCTGTTGTGTCAGACCTGATGGCGCGCACGTTACTCTGTACACATCATTGTGCTCATTTGGGATAGCTTAGGCAAATTCCAGGCACAGACGGCTGTTTGGGGCTGAATAATAACCGAGATGTTGTGTTGCGTTATCTGCTACAGCACCTAAAAGGAGATGGCAGGGATAATCCATTTTCTGGTATGTTTCTGAAAACAACAAATGGAAAAGCCTGAAGAAGTTCTTTAAGATTAAATTGATTAGTTTACAGCTGTGCATCAAGTACCTTAGAGAACAAGATCATCTTTTGTTACACCTGGAGCTGAGATAGGCCCTACATATACCACGCAGTCAGTGAACGCACCGTCCCTTCATACGGTACCACGCTGGGCTAACGATGGGATGTAGGAATAATGAGGGAGGGAGGTGAGGTTTACTGGGGAGGGCGGATGAGAGGTGGGTGCACTGATATCTAGATCAAGCAATTTAAACAAGTTCTGAACCGGAGCACTTGTCAATCATAATTGATCTTGAGTTGCGGGGGTGGTGAGAGGTGAGGATGAAGACACGCAGCGAGCGAGCGAGAGGGAGGGAGAGAACGAGCATCTTCCCTGGAGGCTACAAGCACCTTTTTAAGAAGGAGAAGCCCTCAGGGCCCCGGCGCCCTTTCCCCACTTCAAGATCAAACCCATTCGTTCCCCATCTCGCTCGCCTCGCCTCATCTTCCTTATCAGGATTCCTCTTCATTACGGTCGGAGAAAAAGAACCTCTTAACAGCTGGATATGAGAGCCCTGCATTAGGAAGCGCACACGGACAAACAGCTATTCAGAATTCTGGAGCCGCAGGAGGGCCACGCTGGAGTACACAGCCGCTCACTTTTATCCGCACATTGAAATTCTTCTTATTTCCCACCAAGAGAACTTTTTTTTTTTTCTACAAAATGCATTAGCAGCTGCTTTTGTTAAGCTGTGCTTTGGTAAAAGGACTTATTATCCCAGATCTTACACTGTCACTGTAATTAGGCTTTTACCCCCCATGCAGTCACATCTGAATATGAATCCAGCAGGGCAAGAATGCACTAAAACATCATTTTAATGCTTTCAGTTACTGCAAAGTTAGATCATTTCTTCTGTCTGAGACCTCAGAGTGCTATAGTCTCATCACATGCATGGATTCTGCACTTTAGGGTGAAGGATGTGAGCAGGTGCGGTTTGATTTTTACTGTGCTCAGAAGATTAATTTGAACTGACTTTTCCTCCACAGTTCTGCAGCTGCTAACAGTTAGCAGCTTTAACTGCAAGTTAAATAGTTTAAGGTCAGAATTTTATGCAGTGCACTGTATTATCAGATATTAGAAAAGCATAGCTGCCGTCACCAGCAGCTTATATGAAATGAAAGTATGTCATCATGCTAAAAGGCTGAAAATCCAAACGCTGCAAACATCATGTCTGCTGCATGTTTCTACAGTATCTCCTTCCTCTGCATTTCTTAATAGCTCTGAAAAGCCTTCAGTGGAGTGTAATAACACCAGCTTCAAAGAATATATATTCCTTATATTTTCTCAATTCACTCCATTTAAAGTCCTCAGTGATAACACCCTATCATGTCTTATAGACCTTATAGTGCCATATTATCCTGAAGGAGCACTCTGCTCTGTGAGTGCAGGCTGACTTGTGGTGAAGTAGAATGGGAGGCAGAGCTGTTAGCAGTCAGGTGTGGGACACAGACGGCTTTGCTGCTTTCAAATGAGTCGGAAAATGTTGCTTTTGATGAAGTTTGTAGTGTTTACAGGGTTGAGGTGACGCTGACCGGTCCCTGAGTTTTGCTGCTGTAGGTTCAGGATGCACTGAGCACATCTGTCCATGGACGTCTACGCCACTTTATCTCCCCTCTCCCTTCTTTACTCCTCACCTGTAATGACTGTGGCAGATGGTCACTTGTTGTGTTCCATATATAATGTTCTGGTCTTTATCTTTTAATATAAAGTGCCTTGAGATGCTGAGTTAACGTGATTTATTGCTACAAATTGAACTAAAACATTTAGCCCCAAACCAGCAGCTATGGCTGAAAAAGAATCAAACCAAGAATACAGAACACAGAGCATCAGAGCCAGATATCCAGAAGCACAGGCGAGAGGTGAGAAGCATCATTGCTATTTTCAGATGCTATCCTGCAGGTCTGATGAATCAGTGCAGCACGCTGAGCTCGTACTGAACGCGCACACACACAAAAACACGGATCCTCGTGAAGAGGAAGTCGTGGTTTGGGCTGTAAGTCTAAAATATTACAGCCTTCATGTGGGGAGGATCTATAGTAACAGACAGCAACAGTGAAAGATACAGTACAGTTCTGTTCTGCTAATAAAAGGATAAGCATAAGAGGATGGATGGATGGATGGGTGGATGAAGTCCTTTCTTGTATTTGCTTTAATTTCACTTTTGAATAACGACTGTATCAAACCTCCTGCACGTACACACTGATTCAGCACGTTAGAACAAAATATGTGAGCCAAATATGAAAGGTGTATTTTCTTTCATCTTTATGAGATTTGTTTAAAGTCGCAGTTGGCAGGTTGTTTTCTTTAATCAGAGAAACTCAAAGCGACTGCCAGTGAAGTTTGCTGAAGTTTATTTACCTCACAGCCATCCTGGCCGGCGTCCAGCAGCGGCTTGGAGGTTATTTTTAATCTGAAAGGTCAAACTTTGCTCTTGAATGTGAGATTCTGAAAGCTGCTTTGGCCTGTGAGCAAGATAATGGTGATTCTTTTTCTCTTGCCTGATGTGAATGTTCATGTAATGTTGGAGTTCAGTTTCTCTGAGAAAACTACAGCAGGAAAAAGGCTCAGAAGTAAAGAGCTGCTTGTGAGCTGCCAGAAAGCCTCACAGAGATCTGAAATCACTCTTCAGCTGCCTCACATTCCCCAAATAAAATGACCACCAGCAGAAATCACAGAGCATGTCTTTTACCAAACAGGAATACTGTTCGAGCACAAAGACTATCCCCCCTCCCCAGTCTCTTCTCCTGGTTAATTTCCTCTGAGCCTGCAGGGCCAGCCGGTGGGGGGATTTGACAGAGGACTTCTGACAATCCTGAGGAGAGCTGACACCGAGAGCACCAGTCTCTCCAACACTTGGGGCCAGATTGGAAGATGCTCAGCGTGTAGAGAGCAGATGAGACAACCAGAGGAGCCAGGAGGGCTGTCCATGCAGAGCTGGCTCAACTTGAAATGCCTGAGTGGGGTACTGTGAGCAAACAGTGCCACACAGAGGATCTCACTGATACTTCAGCCACAGCCTGAGACTGTGTGGTCAAAATCAGTTTCAGCTCCTATTCAGAAATTAGATCGCGGCAGCGAATGGATGGCCACATATCCTGGATGTGTCTTTATCACCCTACTCCAACATCCAAGGCCACATATGAGCTCGGCGAGTGTGTTACTGTGCCTAGAAAGGCCCATTTGAAATGCAAGGACCAACTGTCAGCCTTCAGTCACTTATTGTGACCTTTCAAAGCAGAATTTACATTTAAATTTATATGAAAAGTGACTTCAAACATTCAAAGTGAAATTCAAAGGCATAAAAATCAGTCTTCACTCTGCCCATAATTCTGCTCCTTGCAATATAAATGAAATGGAGGAACATGCATCCAGCCATTTGCCACTATCGAATCACAGATTTGTGGTAATACAAACCACCGTTTGGTGCAGAGAAGTGTGCAGCACTCAGAGGAGCACAGCCTCAAACAACAGCGTGAGGGTCTCTGGGCAGAAAGAGGAAAATGTGTCACTCAAGTTGTTGAGTGTGATGAATTTTTAGTGCTGGCAGATCAGAATCTGCACGGAAGTGAAAGAGCTGTTTGGATCCTTGTGAAGAGAGAACGGAGGGAAATCTTGGAAGGAGCGTTTTTATCGTGTGCGTCGCTAAGCTCATCAAAAAATAAACAAAGCGAGACCTTTGTCTGCCAAATAAGCTGTGACACAGTTATTTAAATTAATACCAGGACAGCTCTATTAAAACCAGGTATCTAAACGCACAGACGTGTGAATGAGCGAACAACAGGACAGCACACAGTTTGTGTTACATGCACAGCAGTGTGATTTTATTCCTGCTCTGTAGGGTCACAGAGCCTCTCTGTTCAACTCAGGGGGATCAAACCTGTGATTTAGTTTGACTCCACTAAATACTTTATCTCAGAAACAACCACTTCATGGACGGTGTTCAGATTTAAGTTTTCATTGTTTCTTGAGGTCATATCAGAGCAGAATGGGCAGACTGCTTCGAGCTGATAGGAAGGCACTGGTTCAGCAGAGGTATGCAGAAGAGCATCTCTGAACAGTCAACATACTGCAGCAGCAGAAGACCACACCGGCTGCCGCTCCTGTCAGCTAAGAACAAGAAACCGAGGCTACGACCTGCACAGCCGACCTGAGTGTAGCTGCTGACCGTGTCCATCCTTTTATGACCACAGTGTACCCATTTTCTGATGGCTGCTTCCAGAAGGAGAATGTACCACATCATCTCAAACTGGTTTCTTGAACATGATGATGGGTTCACTGCGCTCAGAATACAATCTAATAAAGCACCTTTGGGATGGGAGAGTCGTATTGCGGATGTGCGGCCGTCAAGTCTGCAACTTTGTGACACCAGCGTGTCAACATGGACCAAAGCTCAGAAGGCAAAAGGGAGTCCGACCAGGTGCTAGCAAGATGTACCCAATGTGTTAGGAAAAGGTACAATCAAGCTATATTTTCTACTTAAAGTATTCTTTCAAAAGTCTTCATTGTGTTGTTTCCGTACATATAAATTAAAGTATTGATCAAAAACAGTCGTTCCTGTAACAGTTTATAAAATCTGGAGCTGAAAGTTTCCACATGGTTACGAACTTTAAAATTTGCTCTAACATTTCAGCACTTTAGCCAGAAAACTTTTCTAATAAGAGGAAATTTGCAAAATAAATGAAAAGGAACATTTTGTAATTGTCTCTCAAAGGCTCTTTTGTCCTGAACTGCAGGAGAATCGAGCAGCATTGTGCTGAAATGAGCAGCTGATTAAATGATCAGTCATCCACCTGAAGTCTAACAAACCAATTTTAAATTTCTTTCTTTAGACTGAAAGTCTTTTGACTGCCGGTCCGACAAAACGAGCCAACTCAACAGTTTGGAAACTAGTGACTTAACGTTTTCTGACACCTTTAAGACAAACATTTTCTTCCGTTTGTCCTTTTCAGGGTCACGGGGTCAGCTGTCATAGGGCAAGAGGTGGGGTACACCTGTACAGGTCGCCAGCCTGTCGGAGGGTTTAAAACAATGAAAACAAATGACAGGCAGGTAAGAAAGATGCCACCAGCACCTGAAATGTACCCGAGACTTATTCTGATGCAGAACTCTCACATCTGTCCAAACTGCAGGTGTTTAATTGGGTTATGGTTCCTTTAAAGGCCAAAGCATCATATTTGCATAGATATGATTTGCAAGTCTGGGATTTTTTTCCCTTTAATTTTTCACCTTCTGCATTAATGAAAATAATGGGTGAAGATGAAAATATGCTTGGAGAATCAGATGCAGTAAAGAAATTTCTCGTGTTTTCACAGGTGTTTGCTCACTTGTGGCTACATGTGCGAAAGATTGTTGTTCCTAAATTACTGTCATCATTAATGGGGAAATAACAGGCATGATAATGAAGCCACATTAGAAAAATCTAATACATTTTTGCTCTAATTGTGATGATTTCCAGTGAATCGAATTTAATTTCTAATTTAGCCAGAAACCTCCTGGATTCCCCCTCCAGGATCCCTCCCGGGGCTCCCGAGATCCCGCTCAGGGAGCAGCTGTGCTACCTGTGCAGCAACACTCTCTGTGCACCCCCCCGCTAATCTGTGACACTCACCTATTCATATTCTAACCTGATTAAAAGCTGAGCTTGTTTCACATTCAGAGAGCAGTTAGTCTTGGTATGAACCCCCGTGAGGCTGCGTCCCTCCCTTTCTCTCCCGCTTCAGATTCTGTACATTCACACCTGGCTTCAAGGTGAGGAAGCTGAAAAGATGGCCAAATAATGATGTGTGGGAGTGAGAAAGTGTCCAGGGCAGCCCTGGCCGCTGTTCCTTCGACTAATGGTGGCCGTGTCCAGCCGCTGATTAATTAAACATCCCTTGGGGTCAGGGAGTCATGGAAGGCGATGTAATTTATCATCTGGCCCATGTGTAATGGAGTGTGGCCTACTGCAGAGTCTCTCATTAAGAGTGATAAACTCAGTAACTGCATCCAAGGCCTCTTCGCAATTCGGCGAGGCCAGAGAGGAACAATACGGAGACGCCTCGATCTGCTCCTGGAAACCAAATGGGTGTAATTGTAATGGCCTGCCTCTCACCTTGAACCGAGCGCTCTGCCCACCCGAGCAGGATTTAGAATCGGTTGCAGATGGTTTGGGGGGGGAATGTTTTGCCTTCGGTCGCCATTGACCTTCAGTATGAGAGATCATCCAAGCCCTAAATCCCTGTTAGAAACAAGCACGGGCACAATATCTGCCAGGTTCACCTCGTCAATAACCGTGTTCTTTGATGCAGGTCATGTTTGGCTTTAATGATGTATGAGCTGACGGTGTACCGCCAGCGGCTGTTAAGAACCGGCTTTAGTCATTCGGGTGACACGGACCTCTGAGCAGCCCACAGGTGTCATGTATATTTAAGAGGGGGGAAAACACCTCAAGTCTGACAACACAGAGAAACCTGAAGTCATTTATCAGCACAAATCTGTGTTCTTCACCAAAATCACATCATTAAACACGCATGAAGCATCTAAATACTGCGTACAAATATTTACCAAGTTCAGTTATTCATTGTATGTTTCATATTCTGGTGCTTTGGCAATACATTCATTTAAACTGTAGTGCTGATTTAGCCAATTTAGCTTGAATAGTAACAAGGTTGTTATAGCAGGCTGTTTATTTATATAGCGTCAAATCACAACAAACCGTCACCTCAAGGTGTTTTATATTGTAGATAAAGATCCTACAATAATACAGAGACAACCCAACAGTCACAACGACCCCCTGTGAGCAGCACTTGGTGACAGTGGGAAGGAAAAACTCCCTTTAACAGGAAGAAACCTGCAGTAGAACCAGGCTCAGGGAGGGGGGGGGGTCATCTGTGCACTATAATGATGCACTAATCACTGCGTATAATGAACTTTACTAACTCCACCGCCCCAGGTTCGGGTGGTTGTGGGTTCGAGTTCCTGAGCGATTCTCTTTGTTTATGGATCCTGTGAAGCTGCGGTTTAATGAAAATAGCTGGAAGCAAGAAACAACTTCAGCTCCTGTTAACATTTCTGATAGTTCAGGATTGGACTCCGTTCATTGCTGAGTCTCGTTTCCAAACTCTTACTGACAGGTCTGTGGGCGCCTCGAGCACCTAAACTTTACTTCCTGCTCTTCGGTGTTTAAGGACCGGTGTTGGCGCTGAAACGTGGAAACAAGCCTCACGCTCAGATTTGGGAAAACAGGAACAGAAAAACATGCTGAACTTACCCGTGTTTGCTTTTTTTCCTTATTTGGCTTTATGGAGATTTGTTTGGGCAGCATGACAGCGAAGGTGAGAGTGTGCGCTGCAGTGAAAGCACAATATTTGTCATGTGGGTACAGCAACGTGATGCTCATAATTCACCTGTGGTTTCAACACTGTGTCAAAGTCTGGAGCTTCCCCTCATTTCTTTACACACAGCTCCAAAAATTAAAGGAACACTTTGAAAACACATCAGATCTCAACAGGAAACAATGATGCTGCATATCTACACAGATATGGACTGGGTGATGCGTCAGGAATCAAAGGATGCCACATCGTTTGATGGAAATGATTATCATCAACCTACAGCAGCTACAACCACCTGTATGAGCACAGCTCTCACCCCTTCATGTTTCAGCACTGGAGGTGAACGCACACACGCATCACTCTCATACCAACAAACAGCAGCTTGTTTCTAATATAAGCCAAACACAACCAGAAGCAACACAATGCAGACGCCCCAGTGTGCGTTGAGTGAGCAGCTTAAAAAGTGTCCTGACTGCAGCAGCTTTTCTGTAGCTGATATTCTGGTATTGGCACCCCCCCCAACAGCCCACCTCTGAGGTCCTCACATCACATCCTGTCTGTAGGAAACCACCATCAGTTTCCGTCTGATGAGTGACAGCTGATTCTGAAACTCCTTCGGTGGATTAAATCTGCTGATCTGATGCTAGTCAGAGACACAGTTTAACATTTTTCTCTCACTTCTCACATCCTGCCTCATTTACTCCAACATAATGGAAATTTAACCTGATACTTCAAAAGAGCCAAAGAGATGAACTGAGACCAATACTGCGAAACTATTACAAGAAAGGAGACTTTGAACTGTGTAATTATGAGGAAAAGCTCACTCTGGATGGGCGTTTTTCCCAGGTTGGCCTTCTGTGCCCTGGGAATATCAGTTCCACCGGGAATTTTACTTTGTTAAGCAATTAGAGATTCACAGCATCAGCGCCGGTAAACTAATTAATAGGCTTGAGATTCCACGTCTCGTCTTCCTGTCTCCTCGGCTCTAACCGGCCTCTAATGAACCTAATGACTCTGTTGTTGTGCTGAAGGGTCAGAAGCCAGAAACCATTTGCTTTATTGCACATTTGAAGGCGCTGAGCAGCACACAGCCCCCCTGACACCGTGAATTATGTAGCACAGGCGGTGTGATCGCCTCTTCCTTCTTGCCCTCGTTGGTAAATTCAGCAACGTGACCCGAGAAGCGCGCCGCTGCTCACCGCCTGCCATTTTCCCGGCTTCTCCCGCTGAGCAGCGTGGGCTTGACTCAAACGAGCTTCCCCCCCGCTGGGCAGAGAACCACCGTGAGGCCCCGCGGCTACACTCCTGCTGGAATATCAGAGCATCTGCCCCCCCACCCTCCTGCGGCTCGCCTTTCAAACGGCATAAGGCCATCTTCTCCCAGCACCGGCATTTTTCAAAGGCACAGCCGACGCTCGGGGAATACGTTATCATTGCATCCCGAGCCCATCTGCTCGAGCAGCACCTGGGTTTCCACAGAGGCCCACACCCGAAGAGGACGCTGATACAGAATCTCTCTCATCACATGCTGTTAATTATTAAAAGTCATTTTCACTCACCACCTTTCTGCTGACTCTCATAATTGACAAGATGACGCCTGATAAGAAAATTGCTTCTTTTTTTAGTCTGCGTCCTGATATCAGATATTAAAGTAGATGAAATGAACCAAAGGCTGTTTCCTTTTGGCCAAGAAAAAAAAAAAAAAAATCACTAAGATGCAGCAGTGAATAGCACGCTGGGATACAATATATCATAAGACCCGGCAAATTTTCCCCATTCAGAATAGATGGCAGTCAAACACAATAAAAGCTGTGAAGCTCCAATATTTCCTTAAAATGAAATCGGCTTTTCTTCCCCTCCTGAAGGCTGTTCTGGAAGGATTTGCTGATTACATGGTTCACACAGCTTTGACAAAAGAGGAAATTGCTTTCTTTTTATTATTCCTTTCCAATGGGACGTAACAGGTCCCCAGTGGACAAATATGGTTCTGACCTGACCTTCGTGAATATTCAGATGTTGTGCATTCCTAATGAGGGATATGAAAGAGTGGCAGAAAGCGCATCCTTTGTTCTGTTTATGCAGAGAGAATGAATTAGCTTCATCATCAAATACAGAATTTGCCGGCGTGTGCATGTTAATCACAGCCTGCACTTGACCACAGATATCTGGTTTGTTCATAAACAGGTACAATAGCAACAAAGTAGCAGCTGAATACTGATTAACTCGATGGGGAGAGGTAACCGGTATAAGCCTGAGACACAGAATGGGGCATGTGCAAAGGAAGTGCACTCCCCTGTACGTGCACACAGGTATATTCTAAATGTGTTGAATCATAAAATCAGACGGTGGGAACTCAGACTAAATCAGAACGACCGCTTTTGTTCTGCATGTTCATATATAAAAACTGATGCTGTTTGCTGTTCCTGCTATTTACTCTCAGCCAATGAGATTGTGTCGAACCTGCTGTCGACCAGCTCGGATTTTTCCCTCTGTCGGATCTATGCTGCAGTAATGTGGCTCACATCCACCACCTCCTGTGTTCATAATGAGCCAAAGTGGAATTGAGCTGCAGGAGCCGCTCAGCATGCCTCTCAGGAACTCCTGCTCTGGGTCTGTGCAGCCCTCCCCGAAGACGGCCACCACCACCACCCCGAGGATCGGCCTCGGCCACCAGAGGGTCATCCCTGGATTCCTGCAACAGGCTCACCCAGCACAAGACCGCTTTCACCTCCGGGTGGAAGCTGCATGTCCTACAGTCAGTGTTCCTTCAGTGTGACTAAACTTCCTGAATGATCCAAATTCAACTTTGGTGCAAGTTTCATCCTTTCAGAACGTTTCAGCTTCACTTAGAAAAACACAGGAACCTAAAACTGACATTTGCATATTTGACTTCTCAGTGACAAAATACTCGCTGCTGCACACGCTGAGTTTCTCAATTTGTTCCGACACTCATTTTTTTCCTGTTTCCATCCTTCCTGCTGTCTTTATCCACTGCTGTGTCATTAAAGGCTCACTACACCAGACTAGAAACGGTTATGTTTCTTAGAGTGATGCTGGTGCACCCCCGACTGTAGCTTTGGGGCATTTTTCAGTTTTTGGTAGATGATGATGACGAAGAGGCTCCTTCACCCAACATAAATTCATTGGAGAGTGAATTAATGGTTATTTTTATTACCGATGAAGCCCCAGATTAGAGAACTTATTGCAGCCATGAGTTAAGATCACAGAACTCTGCAGAACTTGCAGAACCCATTTCACAGTCTCCAGGTCCAGATTCTGTGATTGATTGATTGATTATTGATCCCACAATGGGGAAATTACATTCATTATCTTAATGCATATTTAATCATCAGAAAGCTTTCAGATGAATTTGTTTCAATCTGATGTCATTTTCAGGCTGAAGCTTAAACTGTATTTTCAGCATTTTTCAGTCTTCATTATTCTGGTAACTTTATTTATTAAGGATCAGTTCAAAGTCCTGAAAGGATTCAGATTAAATCACTGCAGACTCCGTTCAGCTGGAATAACAATGCACTGATTAAGCCCCAAATCTTATCTTTAAACTGTGTCTGATGCTGCGTGTTTAATACTTATTAACTTGATCTAGGGAAGAGACTCCTGCGGTGACCTTTAGCCCACCTGCTCGGCCAGGTGAGCTCTAGCAGCAGCTCATAAATGCTCGTTTAAAAGACATGCATTAATGTTATTTCCTTAAAAGACAGAGGGTGGAGAGAGCGGGACTGTCATGTCTCATGACCCAGATGTTCAAAGTTTATTGATAAACTCCTTCATGTGGTGACTTTATGAAATGTGCACTAGTGTGTGAGATTTCCCAGGACCTGCGAGTCTCATGAAGGAACAACGTCCTTTAATTCATCATTTTGGTGCCAATTTATCATAAACTGTAGTTGCGTTTCACTTCTATTATTTAATCATTAAATTGTATGATAACTAATAACAGGCAACTTGACACCCATCAGGGTTTAATAGTAATTGAACATTTTTTATGGAGGACTGTCAATAGGCAGAACATGTACTTGAACTATACATGTAGGATTTTCTGTCCTAATGTTGCCACAGGCGTGTTTGGAACAGTGTATTTACTTGCAGCAGAGCATCTACTGTGAATTTATGCATGCTTTTAAGTGCTGCATACAGATATGTGCAGTGAACATGTGTCTGCTGAAGGCGACGTGCTGAGCTGAGATCATGAACTGTGTGCATTCACCGATTACAGGACAGCATACTGAACACTGACGGCTGCAGTAAAAGCAGCTTCTCTTTCCTGATTGAAGCAGATCCTAAATGATGCCAGTGATACACAAACTGAGCTGGCTCTAAGTTTGAATGGGTGGGAAGTGTCTTTCTGCTCTTTTTACTTCTGCATTTCTCTCCGGTCGACACACAATGAATATTGACTGTGTGAAATAATAGCTTGCAAAGCACAAAATCTGGGCTATTCAAATATTTCTCCTCTGCAGTTGCAGACTCACGGGCTCCACTAAATCCTGCTCCCAATCATTTAACTTCCTTTTCCTCTTCCTGCTCTGCCCGTGCGTCCTCACTGCTTCGACCCTTCCTCGTCCGTGGAGTTTTGAGACCTGGCGGTTTCCCCCCCCCTCAGGACGTTGCGTCGTGTGCCGCTCTGTACCTTCTACCTTTAGTGCTGCGCTTCTCTGCAATGGAATTAATAATTCACAGGCGTTTCCTCTGCCATTTTTCTTGCTGACGAATTGGAGGTAGAAAGAAAGTTTCCAACTGGCCACAGCACAATAAATATTTAAGTATTTCCTTTGGAACTTCTCCAATTGGGAGCTCCTTATGTACACTGTCAAGCACGTGCTTTGCTGCCATTTCTCTCTTTCCCGTCTTACTCTCATTCCTCATCTATCCATCCATCCCTCCCATCTCATCTGCTGCACCATCTGTGCAGCTGTAATAAGCAGAGCTCCTCGTGTGTTCTCTTTCACTCCCTTGATTTCCATTCCCTCCTGATTCTGGCTCCCCCCACCCCCCCAGGCATGGCCCCCCTGCTTGGCTGTTTGACTGACTTGTTTGCATCCCACGTTGGAGCTGCCATGCCGTCGAACCCACTGTGAGCTCAGCCCGTGTCGTCGCGCAGCCCAAGTTAGCACAACACTGCTTTCATCTCTGGGTGGAAGCAGAACTGTGATGACCTCACACCCTCAACATGTGCAAAATGCACGATCACTCGCAACTCCATCAAAACAACACCGTCTCCCTCTCAGAGCGAAGAGGGTGCAGTCCAAATCGAACAATTCAAGTCCTCAGCAGCAGCAGAGTATTGATCTGAGCCAGTAATCATACTGACACCTCACTCAGCTGGTGATGGAAAAAAGGGCCCGATGGAAAAAGACTCTCTATGCTTATGGAGTGTGGGATTAGGGGTTTTATTATTTTACCATGTAAAGTTCCCAGTAAGGACACTTTGCTACACTGCAGATACCACGAGGCTTTTGTGGGCTCCATATTGATCGCGTGCCTCCCAGAATCAAAGGGCATAGCTGAGTAAACAAGGCAAAGAGCTCTGCTACCTCACAGTGGCACGCTGGGACAAAGGTCCTGAGTGTTTTGGACGAGGCAGGGGGGGGCATCACATGGAAAAGAAATGCATTTATCCCGCTGACGTGTGGAAGCTAAAAAGAAGCAGAGCTTCAAGTTTGTTGAATCCTTCCAGGAATTTATCAAAAATGTGTTTGTGCACAACCAAAATTTCCAAATTCAGAAGATTGATGCAGGATGATATTTTAGCATTTCCTCCTTAAACGTGTGGAGCTCAGTTCCTGTTCGCCCATCGCCTCAGCTGCATCTGGATCAGCCTGCAGTGACAGATGTGGAGCTGTTTGCTTGCTGAGTAACTTCTAACCACACCCACACAATACCCAACAGATAGCTGAACATTTGAGTGTTTTATATAAATAAGTTGTTGCACATTTAGTTCTGAATATTTAACCGACACTCTGAAACTAACTTTTCGTGGCCTTTAACTTCAGATGCTGCAGTTGTAGATGCAGCCAAAGGGATGTAGATGCTAAATGTGAGCAAACCAGAATAAATCCAAAGCTGCAGGAGAAAAAAAAATGAAATGAAAACACGCGTCAGAGCCTCACAATAAAGTTTATGGAATTCAGGAGGAAGGCCGACCTTTCACGTTTCTGAAAGCTTCCTCGATTTCTTGTTCAAGGTTGCAGATCAGCTGAGACATTAAACTCTCACTCCTCGAGCAGGAGAAATTCTATAGGAACGATTCCTCAGGAATTATTGATTATAAAACGTCCGATAGCGCTGGACAGTGCAGGATCAATATTACTAAGCTGTCCCTCCTCTATCGGTATAATGCCTCCACGTTAGCCAATCCTTCCAATTTCGAGGTCAAGGAGCCGACTTCATCTACAAACAGGTTCACGGCTAAGCTGGAGACAAAGCCAGTTTGTGGAGGCCGCAGCCATAATTAAAGAAATATTACACAGGCACGATCCCAAAATGAGCGACTGATCTGCGGGTCTTGATGGGGAGTCGGTGGCGGCCAAGGAATCACATCTGGCTCTTTGATTGGCCATCAGACGGCAGCCAGCCCCCCTCCCTGCACAGCTCCACTGTGGGTCTTCACAGATTGCAGGGATGTAAGTAGGTAGGGTGGGGATTATGCTGGCAGTGCTCAGAGTGGCACCATGAGGACTCAGTGCAGGCTGTGATGTGTGCTGTAGAGGCCGGTGAAAGCTGAGCCAGGAGGCAGTGCTGCAGCACAGGCTTCCATTCAAAGCCACAGACACATCTACTTCTATTGTCTGCCCCCCCACTGCCATTTGATAAGATTTCACACATTTCTGCATATCATCCTGCATCTTATTCCTATTATGGAAATCAGGAGCCGCCTCTGTGCCACCGGTACTATTAACATACCCAAGGCCAGAGGTGCACACAGCAGAGAAGATTAATGGGATTACACGTGGAATTTTAACAGATCCTGAATTCCACCACGTCGCTCTGAGTGCATCTTCAGGTGAAAACGTCACAAAAATCAGACCGATTCAAAAATGTGAACTTTTTAAACCAGTTAGTCTGCAGCGGCGTTTGTCACTGGACCTCTGCTGACCTTCGTCACCGCCGCTTCACATCTCAGGCTCCGCCCATCGAATGCTCTTAAAATAATGACCTGAGGTACTTAAACACAAACACGCTGCGCTGTCACCTCTCTGCCGCTTAACCGCCGGACGGCTTCTTTCACACTTTGCGGCTCGATCTCATTAACCGTGCACGACCCATCTGTGCTAAAACAGCACGACGATGTGGGAGCGATCAAATCGAGCAGGTTCTACTCGAGTTACTGCTGTCAGCGAGCGCTGGAAACACAATGACTGCCGCCCGCTGCTTAAACAGCTCCCAACACGGCACAATACACACGGCTGCCGCTGTATGGGTGTCTCAGTTATGCACAAGAGTTTAAAGACCTGCCAGCTATATGCCTTGTAGATTGAGACCCACAATAGGACATTACTACAGTGTGATCTTTGGGGTTGCACGGGCTGCTGCACCTATTGGCCTTCTGCCTTTTTAAATTGCAGTCAATCTGTTGTGTTCAGTCGTGCTAAAGAGGGATGCAGTGAAATCCCTGCGTAGGCCTCACATCTTCACAGCAGAGGACGACTCCATTCCTTCTTTAAAAAGGCAAATTTCTCATTACTTTTTTGACAACCATTTGAATATCTATATAGACTTAATTTCATGCTTGACCAGGATGTCACCACAGATGCAGGCAGTCCTGGCAAAAACAGAGCGGCTTCCTTGGTGCAAAAAAATGTTGATTTTTCTTTGTTTCCCCTGAAATTATTCAGTTTCTTTTAGTCATATTCAGCAGTTTATGATGCCTTCACACACTTTAAGACTTTTTCTAATATTGCACAAATTTAATCTAAACCCACAATGTCAAACTAAATGATTTTAATGCTTTAACTGTAGCAGTTCATTCAGAAAGGAGAAAACAGTTACATTCTTTCAGATTGTCATATAAAGAAACAAGATACTGTTGGTTTTTCTGCAGCGATGCTTAATTAGCTCTATAATAATATCTCATTGTTAGCGGCTGATTCTGCTGCTCCCATGATGGCTTTAAATATCATTTACACACTGAGAACAATTCACATCCACTTCTTCCTGTTCTGACGTCTCTCTTCGTTCCAAACACTTTGCAGCGTTCACACGTTTACTGCGCATATTTTTAAAAGGGGCAAAGGTCATTCTAACATTCAGTTATGCTTCTGACGCACAGCTGGAAAATTAATTCCCCCACACTTTATTAAAATTATAGAAGTTCTAGTCCTCAGACTGTAACATTGTTTTTCCCCCCTTGTTTAATAATTTGATATATTAAAAATGTCATCTAACATTCATTGAAAAATGAATTAAAGCAGCTTTATGGCTTAAAAATATTTAATGCAGTCAGACCACATCTGATTTCTCACATGGACTCATTTCCATTCCAACTTGAGTTTGCATGCAGATAAAGGGGCTCCGTGGGAGCTGAGCTGCAGCACGGCAATAAAGTTTATAAGTGAATTTATAAGTGAATTAGGTGAAAAGCTGTTTGTAATGTCAGTTCAATATTTAGGACGAGTTAATGTTGTAATCTGAGCAGCAGCCTGCATCGCTGGAGAGAGGCCAGGCATGCCTAAATGATCTGTGCCTTCTGATAACACCATGCAGCACTTCCAACTAAAATATTCATCAGTGTAATCCTTAGTTACAATAAATTCTGCCCTCTTCCCTCTACAAGTTATCAGGATCATAGAAGATGCAGCGTGAACGCTGAAGTCTTAATTCTGTCAGTCTGTGTTTGTTTAAAGTCGGTCAGCTGCAGGTGTGAAAGCAGGACCAATCAAATCCAACCTTCACTCAGGCGCCGACACCTCCGACTCGCTGAAGCATGATGCTAACTACGACCAGCGGCAGCAGGAGGCCAGAACAGACACATCTCCCTCCTGAGGTCAGAGTCGCCCCATATTGGTGCAGAAGCTGCAGCGCCACGCCGTTGGTCCAACCGAAGCCCAGCTGCAGACAGCAGAGCAGAGCTTTAGATTCTCACTAAAGCAGCAAAAGACAAGAAATGCAACAGCTGCTTTTCTCAACAATTTTCTGTCCAAACAATGTTACAAAGACCAGAGGAGGAGCGAGAGCGCGTGCACGGGAGCATGCAAATGTGTTCAAGTTAAAGAGGAGGAAAGAGGAATTTCCAGGGCTTTGCATGAAATTAGAAAGACTTGTGTGACTGTAAGCACATTAGTTTTACACTGTCAACACATGAAAGCAAATACCTGAACTTCATATTCTCCTCCAGCTCCAGGTTTCCCATCTCCGTTCACATCGTACTGTCAGGAGGAAGAAAATTGCACATTCTGAGCCAGCCGTGTTATCACGCTGCAGCATGAGCGCCGAAGTGCTGAAGCCTTCAAAAACTCACCTTTTCAAACATGGCTTCATACTTAATGTATGCCAGCCAGTTTGTCTTGATCCAGCGCTGGGCCAAATCGAAGGAGAGTTTTTTAGCATCTTCTGAAGGAAGCCTGGATAAACCTGGAAGTACAACAGGATTTTAAAACAGTCAGAACGGCTTAAAGCACAAACAGTTGTGTTGTTTCACCTTTATGTTGCACACCGATTTAAACAATGGCTACATTCATATGAGCACTAATATTTTGGAAGTAAACATATTCAATTAGGCCTCACCTCTGAATGAGCCTTTTCTCATGTGGGATCCTAGTTTTAGAAGCATTCTTTGAGCATCTGTGTGTGCTAATAGGCATCTCAGCTGGGAAATCTTTTACTAGCAATAAGGAAAAAGTAATATTTTATTCATCTAAACTGTCACTTTTAAACTGCTGGCCTTCTTTGGTTATTCAGAGCTTCGTTTAATACAGTGAAGCAAATCAATAGTAACGCCAACAATTAAGGGGAGCAGACAAACCGAGGAAATGTTTATGATGCAGCAGCAGAGCCGTCTCTACCGGTCCCATCAGCCACCTGATTTCAGTGCTGCTGAGCGTGCATTTCACTTGATGAAGAGCGAGCTGAGGGCAAACAGACCCCTGCAGCAAGAAGGTAGTTGCTATGCCAGCTGATGAGAGCATCATCAGGGGAGATTCAGATTGTGTGTGTGTGTGTGTGTGTGTGCGCAGCAACTCATTAACACTCGAATATAACCAAACTTAGTAAACAGAGCTGAAGTCCTCAGTGCACAAGTGTTAAACTGCATACGGCCATTATTACTTCTGTTACCAGTTCATTTGTTCTCGAGGAGGTTAGACCAGGAACGCCGCTGCACAATAACTCATCACAAAAAGATAAATAAATCACCTCCATTTTTTCCTCCCAGTCTAAGTAATACTAGTAACATTATGACAGTGTTCTGGAAAAAAATAGGTGTAATTTTAACAACAGATGTCAGTTTTCCCATATTCAGCCTTTCCAAAGTAACATTCAAAGATCCGGGTCAGGACGGCTCGGCTAAACCGCCTGACTTCGGTGCTGCGTGGAAGGTTATTGGTTATGTCTTTAAGGAGGAGGTAAAACTGATGACGGCTCAGACCTCTGAATGTAACAGCACAGATAACCACTCCAATGATTTTTGGTTCAAAAATATAACATATTTACTGCGGTTTGCACGCTTCACACGGTCCAGATCCTCTGGGTCTGATTGGACCGTTTGGAGGGGACACCTCTGCCAGGTGCTCAACAATTTGGTTATATTTGAGTGTTAATGAGTTACTGCGCGCGCGCGCGCACGCACACACACACACACACACACACACACACACACACACACACACACACACACACACACACACACACACACACAATCTGAATCTTTGAGCTGGCAGTGGTGCAGTGGGCAGGTGCTCACCTTGCAACCAGTTTGAGTCTTCGTCTGAGCGCATGCTGCCATTGTGTCCCTGGGCAAGACACTTAACCCACATTGCCTAAGTGTGAATGTTGTGTGTTTGGTGGTGGTCAGAGGGGCCGCGACGCCTCTGTCAGACTGCCCCAGGGCAGCTGTGGCTACATTAGTAGCTTACCACAACCAGGTGTGATTGAGGTGTGAATGAATATTGCATGAAATTGTAAGGCATCTTTGGGTGTCTAGAAAAGTGCTATATAAGACTAATGCATTATTATAATTTGCTGAAAACTGCCTAAATCTGTCGAGGACGCTATGATCCAGAGCTCCAGATAAGCTGCTGAGCAGACCTCCTGATGAGGTTTCCTCGGCTAAAGATAATCAATAATCAGTCCTGGAAATGTACCATTGAAATACACTGCAGACAGTGTTTAGCACTTTTCATTTTTAGAAATAATTGCACTGACAATAGAACAGCACGCTCTTTTAAGAGCTGAATCATCACTGTGGCAGATGACGTTCACGGTGCCTACCGTCAATGAGCATGTGCTGCAGAGGGGGCCATGCATTAGGGTAGTCCCACTGCTGCCCAGACTCTCTCAGTTATGTTGGAACTCCGTTGGGGAACTGCAGAGCTCCACTTCCCTGTGCAGGTATCAAAAATAAGGAGCACGCATGGATGGAAGCTGTGTAGTGCGTTTGTGCCATCTGCTGGTGCAGCTGAGCATCAGTTCTAAAAGGATTTTACATCTACTGGAAGCTGGATCTGAACAGAGACCATGGCTAAAAATCAAAGTGCTTCTCTCCCTCAGCGACCGTCGAGAAGCTCTCGAGCAAAATATTTAACGGCCATGAGAAGAGAGGAGCAGACATGTTGGGCAGCTGGCTGAGATTTGTAAGAATCTCCATCTCAGTCATCCATGCTCATTAACATTAGCAGGATAAATTCAAATACTTCAAAACCTGCTAACAGTATGTGAACAGATACTAATTTGAGGCAAATATGTATCTTTTCTGATTTAGATGGACCATTTGAACAAACATCCACCGACCTTCAGATACTGCACCGCCTTCTCAGCCTGAGGTGGCTCAGAGTAACACTGTGCCCAAACAGGTGCCAGGTTGGAGGGGTAGAAATCAAAGTTTTTGGAGTGCGTTACCAGGTTGTAGTCAAACCAGGCTCCCCTCTCAGCATCCCAAAGCACAGACTCTATCGCCTCCAGTCTCCGTGCCGCAGCCTGTTGGTACACTGCAGCTGAGTCACTATCACCTGTCAGGAAGGAGCACATCACCGTTATGTAACGGCAGTTAGGAGTGAAAAAAAAAAAAAAAACATGCACAGACCCAAGTTAGTTTGGAGGTCAAAGTCTCACCGAGTACCCGATGAAATGATGCAAGGGTTTTCTCGTTGCGGCACAGCAAAGCGTTGAGGTCAGCGGGCAGGATCTGACTGGTGCGGGTGTCTCTGAGGGTGCCGTTGTTGTGGTCGTCATCATCTACATACCAGCGGGAACTAAAGTCCCAACCAGACTCTGCACCCGCTTTCAGATCCATCCACAGCTGCTCTTTCTTGCCTCGGGGGGAAAAAACAAAAACAAAAAACACTAGTAGAGCCACAACAAATCACCATCTAAGCTGTGGTACTTATTCATGCATCCTTTAATGGAAGGCCAGTAAATATGCAGCCGTGCGTTTGTTTTCTAATACAAGCCTTCACACTCATCAAAATACAAGAAAATGATGCGTTTCCTTGAAACTTTGATTCAAAAACAAACAGCCTGTTTGCTATAAATTGCTAATCCTACTCAGTCATATGTGTAAAGACAGGAGCAGCAAATATAGGTCAGAGTAACGAGGAACATCAAACTAACCACCTCCTGTTACCAGTTCTAATTCACTTTTTTATAAAAACACATTTATATAAGTAATTGTGTGTACTTGTGAGTAATTTCAAACTGAATTTCTGTCATTACTGTGCCCCTCCCCCTCTGCAGTACCTTCACGGCCCCCTGATGGGCCGCAGCCCACACTTTGGAATCCACTGATTTATAGATTTTAAAAAAACAGTTTCAGAGGAGGAGATCATTTAAATAGTCTTAAATAAAAAAGTGGCTCCAGTATTTCCCTGCAAACAGGTTCTCTTTAAAGTGTGGTAAAGCTGTTCAGTGAGCGGGCTTTAACATTAAATATTCATTCGTATTATTCTGAGGTACTTTCAGAGGAAATATGTTTTGCACAGATGATCCTTGAGTCTATGGGAATACAGTATTATCCATTTTCCCTCTTTCAGCTGGAATAAAGTGACCACAGTAGTGCCATCTCTCAGACACTAAGAGGCCATTACCGTCAGTGAGCCCCTCGGCTAATTCCACATCATCTGTGTACGACTCGGGCCTACAAGGACAGACACGTTAGTGTGAGGACATGCACTGCAGCAACACTACCCAAATATCTCACTGTCATTAATACCACAGACTTATTTTAGACCTACCGAGGCAAGCCCACCTCCACATAATACCGGTTCAGTACGTGTTCCTTCCCTTTTGCTTCCAGAGCCACAGAACGGTTCTGCATCCAGAACCGGTACTCCACCTCCAGGACTGGCAAAGCCGCTCTAAACCGAGTGATGGAGACATCAGGAGGAACTTTTTAAAATCACTTCTCACGGAGCTCAAAACGCTTAAACACAAAACTTAAGGTGTCACAATTTAATTAAGGATGGTAGGAACAACAGAAGGCTGGAGGTGCTGATGTTTAATATGCTGAAAGAGGCAGAAGGCAGCTGAAGAACGATAATGTGTCTGGCAGGACGTCAGCTGGGGCTAAATATCACCTGAGGAACTCTTTATCCTTGGTTGCTTGATAGTAGCTCTCCACCATTAGAGTGAGGAATGGAGGCTGACTGCGCCTTTCATAGTAAATCCGCCCACCGTTTGGAACAAAGCCATATCTGTGAGAGGGTGAGGAGGAGGAGAAATCCTTTATTCCACAAATCTTGAATATCCCCCCGAGAGCTCCATTTCCAAAGAGCACAACTTGGACTGCTAAATGACTCATTAAAATGAGCATGGTGCACCTCCTGCAGGTGGACCTTTGTTTTTTTAAGTGCTCTGAATGATGAAACAAGTTTTAAGGCTCACCTGTTGACAAGGTAGAGGAGGTTTTGAATCATTCCACGGGCTGTATCTGTCATCTCTGACAGCAGGAGCCCGTTGATGACCCAGTAGGAGTCCCTGTTGGACACACACAGAGACTCACATCACTTTCTGCACATGGCACGTAGGTGGGCTATCAGCATAGACCCCTGCCTGGGACTGGCTGTGATCTCCGCTCTCTCTGACCTTGTGATCTTCTACCACAGCTGCCACACGGCTCGCTGAAAGGCTTCATTGTTCACTCACCAATAGTAGAGCTCCCTGAAGCGCCCCCCTGGCACAACAACAGGATGTGGGGTGTAGATCTGAGAGTAGAGCTCTGGGTGATCTTTAACACCAGAACGGATCTGGATGAGAAATCATAATTTAAAATGTTTGAAGGAGACACGGGATGAGGATGCAACAGAAAAACTAAATCTGAGTATTTCCTAAAACCTCCCAAAAAACTGAAAAAAATCAGGAAAAAGTTTAAAGTGTGTGAAAGGGGTGATCAGATGGTGTGTCAATCATCACCTTTCTGCCCAGAGACTTCCACAGACCGTGGATCTCCTCTGCCCACGCACGTAGTTTATCGTCCACTATCCCAGCGAGGAAGTGAGGCCTGAAAAAAAGTCAGTAACGTCACGTTAATGCAGCAGAGTCAGCAGGACGGCACAAACCGAGGAGCAGACCAATCAGCTGGAGCTCACTTCTCACGCCAGTCTGGAGGAGACCATGACTCAAACTCAGTCCCCGGTTCATCAAAGCTCACGTTGAGGAACTCGTACAGTTGGGCAGGCGGGACGGTCGTATTAGGAAATTTGCTGGAAAGGTTGCGAAAGGCCGACAAAACGTCACCTGCAGGGAGAGAGAGGGGAAGGCAGCGGAGGCGAGAAAACGGCAGGAGCCTCGAGAAAGAGTTCATGTACAGGCAGACTTACCAGGAGCTGACCTCAGCTTCATGTCAACAAAATGTTTATCATCATCAAACAGTTTAGCTTCCTGGACCTGGTGCAGGATGGGCCCAGTGCAGTATATGTCACTGAAATAAGTCATCATATTAGTGCAATACACTCAGTTCATGTTAAAGTCCAGCATAGAAGCAGTAATCAATATAAGAACATTTTAAGGTGAAACAGGCCAGCAGCTGCGTTCAGTTCTTTTACCAAAAAATAAAAATACTGTAACGTTGTAAACACACTTCCACAGTCGGCGATGTTCACAACAAAGGTCGTCTTTATTAGCAGAAAAACGGCTGCTGTAGGCCACAGCCACGCCAACCACAACTACAACAACGGAACAGCAACACACACACACAGGCAAGCTCTCGGTCTTTTCTCTCTCTCCATGCTGCCTTCACGAACCTCCCGAACAGTCCGAAATCCCACAACATCAACACGCTCTCTAACTAAGAGAATCGCTACAATACAAACCAGGAAGTTGCCAAATGACTGCAATGATATCGCCGCCCAGATGAAGACAGAACGAACCACCAAACATGAAAATGACCGCAATCATTGCAGCAATCTGACACATTTTTGAAGAACTTTAATCAAATATTCAATGAAAAGATGGTCTAAAAAGGTGCCTGTGGTTAGTTTTCTGATCAGGACATGAGTAATGCATTTTCATATTAAAGGGGAAACAAACAGTCCAACACACAAAGTTTAAGCAACACTTAAAGTCTCGTACCTGTCACACGGAGGAGGAACTGCACCCTGCACACTGGCAAAAAGGGCCAAAAACAAGGAGCAAAACACCTCCAACTTCCACATGTTGAGCTGTGAGGTAAGACTGCAACACAACCGCCTCCGGGTCAAAGTCTGTAACATAAGACTCGAACAGCTGCTGCACTCTGACCCCTAGCTTTGGAAGAGCGTCTCCCAGCTTATTAAATAAAAACACGTGAGACACGATAAATTTCAGTGAGCTTTATTGAACACAACTTTTAATCCAATCCAGTAATATTCATGACATCTCGCATCACTGAAAAATCTGCCAATTAAATCTGAAAAAGAAAATTTCACTTAAATTTGGAGACTAATGAAAGGCGTACTCCATTGAACACTTCATTTTGAAAAGAAAAAAAGGGCAACTTTTTCCAAACCTTTTTGTACCCATTTCCTAAACTTTGGATCTTTACATATCCTGTTTCTGAAGAACCCACAGGCCCCTCCCACAGACTTTTACTGATGCATCCGTTCTGAAAGAAATCCTAAAAAGGACTCCTCTCAGTCTCCTGACGGTCGATAGATGGGACGGCCTAATTGGACACAAAAGCTGTGTCATCATGAATGTGTCAACAATCAAGAGGACGAACGTATGCATCAGGGCAGCAGGTGCACCAATTCACCCTCCTCACAAATTTAAAACGACCTTAAAGAATGAGACAATTTTACCAATTAGACGCCCAATCTGGGGCAAGATGCTCTTGTCTCAGTCATTAAGGTTCTCCATGACAGCCACCGACAGTAAAACCACCTCCATCAGAAGGCAGCCAGACGCTGGACCTCAAAGGTCGGCGAGTTCAGCCTCAAAGCTGCGTCGATTACTGCCGGGCTGACAAACAGGCAGCTGCCGAGTGCCTGCACGCAGATCCCTGTTGACTCCACTAATGCTTACGTTTAATTTAGACTTTAAAATTTAAAAAAAAAAGAGAAAACCCACCCACCCTCCCAAAAAAAGCTACAGCCTAATTATCAATTTAGATGTGTAAGTATTTCCGGGACAACAGCAGAAGTGTGAGAACAGGGATCAGAGTCCTAACCAATGAGAACACACGGGGAAATCGTCACTACTACGCTCACCTTTGAAATGAGCTTAAATTAAAGGAGCAATGCTTCTCATTGGTTAAAACAGTCGAGAGCATCTCGCCATATTAAAGGGAACCTCGGTTACAAAAAGGCTCCGGCTGAACAAAGTGATCAGAGGACCTTTAAGTCTAAGGTTGTCATGTTGCACAGAAATGCAGATAAAGCCCCAAAAAACAAAAATCAACCAAGGGCAGAGAAATAAGCCATAAACTCAGCAGGCTGGGATGCCCAAGTTATTTCCTCAACAAGCAGTCCGACAAACTAATTTTATAACCCCCCCCCCCCGCACCATCATACACTTCACACCCATTTGGGCACCGAGTGTATAAAAGCAGTGCAGTAAGTGTAGCTGCATGAACCATCTCTGCAAGTGCTGCTCAACTTGCTCAGGTCGTTTAAGTATCTTGTTAGCTGATTTTAAGCCAGCTAACTTGCAAAGCACAATTTATTCCTGCTACATTTTAGGTCAGATGGTTCATTTTGATGCATTTGGCCAACATTCGTCAAAAACAAGGGGGAAAATAAAACAGCCCCCCCCCCCCCCCCCCCAACTATCAGGAAGTGATGTAGCTGTGCTTAAACAGGGCATAAATCAACCTAACAGCTAATACCGTCCCCACAAAACAAATTATCTGCCAATTCAGCTGCACTGCAGCGAGTAGTACGCGATAGAATATCATTGTCTTTTCCAACACCAGCACTCAGTGTAAGCACAGATCTTAAGAGTGTTTCAAGAGTTTCACAAGTCAAGGCTGGTGACAAATTCATTACTCAAACGCACAAGCTTCAGAAAGCCATCTGTCTGCACTCACACTTGTTAACACTGGGAGCAAAAATCAACGAGGGCGACAAGTTAAACAGTGAAGAGCGTCTGAAGAAACATTCCATCAAATCTGGATGGGCTAAAAGTATCAGCAATAACTGTCTCTAAAAACATTTCATGAGCAAAGCCATTTAAATGTTTTAGATTCTGATAAATTCTGCAGTTTCTAAAATTATAAATAAATTCACAGACCAATATTGCTGATCAAACTAACCGGCAGTTAAGGAAAACATCTCCAGTGCCAACAAGAGAGAGGGGGCGGATAGCTTTGAGTTGTCAGGCAGCCTTTTCAACTTGTTTAAAACAATCTTAAAATGAAGGTATATACACAAAGTGTAAGGTGCACCCCAAATGTCGGCTGCACATCTCACAGAATTAAGTATGGCCATCCATAGGAAGGTGAAACACAGGACAAAGAAAAAAAAGAAAAGGGCATTGACGCCAAATAAACTCCACCAAAACAGGAATCCTCGTGACTCGCGGTGTTTCCGCTGGCTGCTTGTTCATTTTTAGTGTTCTGATGCTGAAGACGGAGGAAAGAGTTTGGGTCTCTCAGAAGCACAAGCTTCTTCACAAGTTACTAACAGTCTGGCTGCATCTTGGAGAAAACAAACAAAAAAAAAAAAATCCAGCATCTCTGTCCACGGAAAATCCACGTTTGTCCTCAATCAGCCAGACTCAAGTTCAGCTTAGCCAGCAAAAAGATCATTCAGATCAGCCTGCCTCCAATTGCCTCCAGTCGCTGCAAACGGATGACCCAACCAAAAACAGTTATGAATTCACCCATTTTAATCAGACATTAAATTAGTGTAGCAAATTTTCAATTAGGTGAACAGGAATATGTGGTATGAAGTGAGCAAGATGACCGATAATGAAGGGTTATTACTTTAGAACTGGTCGAACTGTTTAAGGCACTTGATATAAATTGGTTAAAACTTCCAAACTAAAGAGTGGAGGATGGAGGGTGTCCCGTCTCAGTCAGTCGGTGCTGGCTGTGTGTCAGTGGTGGATATGAATCATCACAATGTGCGCTGATAACTTTTTCGACTTGGTCCCACTCTTTCCTCCCGGTGCCCGTGTCTTCAGGGTGTGGTGTGCAGCACAGAGCCTTAAAAAGGCAGGTGAGTTCAAAACGCATCCATCAAAATACACATTCCTAATGGTGGCATCCAAAAAAAGACAGACAGCAACTGTACATAAAAAAAAAAAAAAAAACAAAAAAAAAAAAATCCAAAGACGTGGGGATGAAGGATTACAGGGGGAGTGGAGGATGGACTGGTCTGTAGAGGAAGAACAGGAAACTGCATTAGGCCAGGTGGTGTTCAACAAGCCCCACTTCAGTGGTGCCTCCATGTTAATGCACAACATTCAAAACACACAACAAGTGTGTATTGAAAGGAATAAATTAATGAAATGGTGATTATAGTTATAGTGTTATAGGTTATAGTGTAGAGATTGTTAAACATTCATCTTTGCTTACAAACTGATTTCTCTCAGATCACCGGGGTCATAAGGTTTGAGAGAGCAGGCAGGATTTAAACTCATGTCCAACTTATACATGTTTACTTATATAATGAAGGATATTTCACCTTATGGGCAACAGCTGCAGTGTTAAAATGATTACCCGAGGACTGTAAAATGCACCTCTCATTCCAACCAAATAGATTCTTATCTGAGTTCAATGTATCACCTTTCCTCCTCTTTAAAGCCTAAGAAAATAACCCCCACCCCTACTGCCCCATCCCCCCATTTATCCAAATCAGGGTGGTGGGCATGCATGTGGTGGGTGGGGCTGGGGGCCTGGAGCTCATCCCAGCTGACCCAAAAGTTTAACAGTGGCAATGACTGAACTACAGCAAACCTAACTTAACAGCTCATCATTTAGATCTATGTTTTTACACACAAGGCAACAGCCTGATGAGATTTTACTACAGCAACATTAATGTTCATAATTCACATGTGGCTTTAACAGCCTGTTAATGAAGCATGAAACAGGAAGTGCCTTTAAACACGTGCATGATCTGCTCCACTTTGTTTTAGTGACCGTTTCAGTGCCTCCTCTGCTGAAAGGAGGCACTGAAGCATCTCTGCAGTATTGTGAGAATTCGCTCCGATTATGGACGCCACACTCACACTTACCAGGTCACTTCAGTTACAAAGTGACCTCACAAAATTGACTTTGCCTACATGCCATGCGTAACAGAAAATATACAGTCTTGCTACTGCACAGTATTGAAAACCTTTATTTTTCAAGATGATATACCTTCCTCGCAGGAAATCTGTTCACTTAGAGCAGCATGAAAAGCACACTCTGGGTAATAACAGTAATCATGGCTAAACTGCTTTCAGTTGTGTCAGTAAGGTACCAAAGTACCAGCAAACCGAGCAGCAAAGCACTCGGTAAGAATTAATATCAGCTTATTTTAAACCTCAACTGTCAGGATGAAAAAGATTAAGTAGGAGATAAATTATCTTTCTAACATGAACAAAGCTGATCACATGTCTGTACTCACTGGTTCATGGCTTCACTTCTTCACCACTCTCACTGTGGTACTCTGCCACGTATAGGCTCTTGTCAATGATGCCTGGGATGGGCTTAATTTCTGTTCCAAGCTGCTCCTCAATTCCCTTCAGGTTGAAGCGGTCATCATATGTGATGAGGTTGATGGCTAGACCCAGGTGTCCAAAGCGGCCTGGAAATTAGGACAGAGCTTAAATAGTTGCTTCATCATTGTTGTCGCATGCTGCATAAAATACAGAAACCCTCATCACTCATGGCTCTTACCGGATCTACCGATGCGATGAAGGTACGTTTCTCCCAGCTTAGGAAAATCAAAGTTGATCACAACATTCACAGCTTGAATGTCAATTCCTCTTGTGAAGAGGTCTAGGAGTCAAAACAAAGACCATACAGGATATAATATTAAAGAAATGAAGCAGCAGGTTTGTGCAAGACAGTCATTACAAACTGAAACTAAAGATGTACACAGTTCAGCTCAGCGTGTCACTGCTGTGGCTGTAAAAATGTGAACACACCTGTGGAGCGAGTGAAGCCTACAGGGAAGTGTGCTCAAGTATCTTTAATTACCAGAACCACAGAGCAGGAACGAGTTACACTTCAAACACTTTGGTTTCCTGCTACATTAACTCATTCCTGTCAACCAATCAAAACACTGGGGGGGTATCAGTATCATATTCAGTATCAATATTGATACTGAGTATGATACTGATACTAGTTTCCATGTTCTGGTACAAAATAAAAAAGACTCAGTTATAACACTGAAATAAAAACATGTAAGGTATGAGGGTGCTCAGCGTGCCTCTAGTGATCGAGGTTTGTAGTAATCTCTGATCACAGTATAGAAATTATATCTGATACATTGTGGGGGGAAATTTTGTCCAAAGGGCAGTAAAATGTTCCCACTGTTTGACCTTAATGTGAGCCATTAAATATGTTTTTTTACCCAGTTTCTTTTACCCTCACTTTGTGAGTGAGAATGAGTGATGAGTCCGGATGCTATTAAATAATTAATACTCAAAGCAGTGGTAAACCCCCCCCCCCAATTCTGTGTTCCAAGTTAAGCCAGTTTCATTTTTAATTTGGCAAATCCAGTCTCAATTCTTTAAACTGCTGCTGGTAAATCGTAGCCGATGCCTCCTCTTACCAGTGCAGACTAGATTCCGGCAGAGGCCATTTCTGAAGTCGTGGAACACGCGGTTACGATGCTCCTGGAAAGCAGGTCAGAGAAACAGGTTGAGGACGTCTGCATTATATAAAATACATCTACATCACAAAGATAACGCAGCCAGGACCCACAGAACATTTTACATACGTGACAAACCTCATTAGGTGTTTTATGTGCACGCACGTCTGTTAGTGTCAGTAAAACTCCAACTGAGAGCAAAAGCCTCAAACTGTCACATGAGTACATTAAACAGTGGAGAAGCTGTCCAGTCACTCAGGTCTCAACAGTAATATTAATCATCCTGTAGTGAGTCTGAGGACTGGCAGCGCTGCATCAGCAGGACGTTAGAGTAAACAGCTGTTGTTGCACAGAGCGACTCCCACCTGTGAATTTAGGTGAACAAGCTTTTCTGAGGCAGCGCGTCGAGCTCACCTGTCTCATCTTTGCATGAATGTAGAAACATGAATAACCAAGCTGGGAGATCTTCTTGGCAAGGAGCTCCACCCTCTGAGATGAGTTGCAGAAGATTATGGACTGGTTGATCTGGAGCTAAAAAAAAAAAAAAAAAAAAAAAAAAAAAAAATTTTATTTATTTATTTATTTATTATATATATATATATATATATATTTATATATATATATATATATATATATATATATATATATATATATATATATATATATATATATATATTATTCCTAGTTACAGTTTTCCTCTTACATTTATTGGATTGTTAAGTGCAGAAAGGCAAAAACTTACCCTGGAAAACAAGGTGTTAAGGCAATGGACTTTTTGCCTTTCAGTTACATAAGCATAATACTGAGTCACACCCTTCAGTGTAAGCTCCTCCATTAGGTTGATTTCATAGGGTTTCTGCAAGTGAGCATTCTACAAAACAAAAATAGCAGTTATGCTCAGGCTGAGCTGAGAGTCTGTTTAAGCTCATTAGAAGTGACAAATAGACAAATATGTACCATGAACTTCTGCACGCTGAGGGGGAAGGTTGCAGAATAAAGCAAGATCTGCCTCTGCTTGGGCAGGAAGCCCAGGATCTCCTCCATCATGACCACAAAGTCCTGAGACAGGAGTTTGTCAGCCTTTTAAATAAGAGATGGAAGAAGAGGAAGGCACATTTAGCTGCATCACCTGGCTGCTTAAATCACCACGCTGAACATATTCAGGAAAAAGTAATGAATGAAAAGTCAGTTTAACTCACTTCATCGAGAACAATCATCTGCACTTGACCAACTTTGGCCACTCCTTTCTTGATGAGGTCTAAAATCCTCCCAGGTGTGGCAATGACCACATGTACTGGAAAAAAGAAACGGTTAAAAAAAATAAATAATAATAATACAGGTTCAACATCTCCAGAGAACCGAGCCAGGCTCACATCCATCTATGTTGGTCTCAGAATACACCTGTGTGCTCATCTTCTCCCATCAGCTTTCCTTATGCCTTCTTTTGATGCTCTCGTGTTTTTAAGCAGATTTCATTTATTCCCATCAAATGAGGTTTCGTAGCAATCAGTCTACACAGCCTACATTTAGGATTCAACTACGGATGTACCAAAGATCCTGGAATATTAATTTATATCTCTGCTAAAATGAACTTAACTGAAAGGCAGTTAAGCAGATGGTTCACATCTGTGTGGAAATCCATGCAGATCACAGATCCACATGGACTTCAGTAATGTTGTAATCAAGCATCAACATTACTACAGTTAACTTGGAAACCTAGGTGTTTTTGTGAGGAGTGTGGTTAATAAAAAAAATATGAACTTGCTAAACTAAAAATGTAACAGATGGAGTTCTACTCTGGTAACATTTGCCAAAACAACAAGCTCAATAATGCTTTGATGTTTGTGTTCACTGAAGGTGTGACCTCGACATTACTGAGAGTCAACTGCCTTCAAACTACTGTGTTGTTATTGAAATTATATTCCTGAATCGTGCTGCTGACAAATACCTTCTATATAAAAATAAAAACAAAACTCGCTTTTTCCAAAAAACTAAACTGAAAGTGCAAAGATGCTCAAAATCAACTTAACCTGAACATGTACTCTAGAAGAAACTAATTAAGAATACAAAATTATAATAACTGACATTACCCGTTTCATCAAGTCTCATGATGTCATCACGGAGATTGGTTCCACCTGTGGTTGCCATGACCTTCACACCACCCATGTGTTTGCTGACCTGGATACATATTTGGCTTACTTGCAGAGCCAGTTCTCTGGTGGGCACTATGACCAAAGCTGGGGGGAGAAGAAGACTGCTTTAAAACCAAATATTTAAAATATGAGGAAGTGATTAAGAGCAGGAACGTCACCTCAGTTGTGATTTCTAAATACCCAGGTCTCACTGGACGAGACGCTGGTATTCAGGCAATGACAGTCCTGGTGCAGTGTGTGTAGCTGGGCATGTTTGTGCAATCTAAGGTTTTGTGGTTAAAGTGTGAAGCTGGTGGAAACTGTTTTGGCAGCACTAACACTGTTATACAAAATTAACGCGTATTGTGTCGTCATTTTCATTTTGGAGCAGCTGATCCTCAACTGTCAAAATACAGCAGCCATTTTCAAAGCTACGCTTTTGTTCTCTCGTTATCTAAACAAGTGATGTCATAGTTAGTGTTAGGAAAAAAAAAATTATGTTTAAGATCTCAGTGATGAGACTTTTCCATTTCTACTTTAAAAAAAAAAGTTGGTTTTTCAGTCTAATCAGTACAGACTGTTTCACAAAGGTTCACTTTCTCACTTTCATGCCCCTTCTCCAACCCACGCAGCATCTTTGCTCTTGGTAAATGTCAAATTTTAACTTTCCTCACATGAAACTGTGGTGCAAAATGAGCCTCTCACCTTGTATGCAGTCCTTCTTCAGGTCAATGCGTTCAAGTAAGGGAATGAGGTAGGCTCCACTCTTTCCCGTGCCATTCTTGGCTCTGGCCAAAATATCCCTTCCTGACAGTGCAATGGGGATGCTTTCCTCCTGCACACAGAGGGGTACATTGTTGGCTTCCAACAGTCACATATTACATCTATTCAAATATATATTCAACATTCAAAACCAAATTCCTGAATGGAAAGTAAAATATTAATATCCCAAGTTCCATTTCATTTGCCTACCAATAGCCCATACATGAGTCCACCCACACTGAAGCTTTTCAAATGGGTAACAATGCATCAGCATCCTTTGTTTACATCATTCCCTCTGAAGGACAAGTGTGGTGAAACTGAAACCTATTCAGTGCAGTCCAGAGTGATTTTCGAGCTTATAAATGAAGTGTATTAAAACAAATGTGCTAAATGACACTAGAAATGTTAAAGTCATGATGGTGCCAGATGACTGAGGAGATCAGAGCTGGAATTTATAACCTGGGTACCACAAATGTAAGAGCATTTTTGTGCCAGTCCATCCACTAAGTTACCAGAATGGTTTGAACAAAAACAGGCAGCATTCATCAGAATTCATCCTCTGAGGATCAGGAACGTCTGCAGCTATTAAACTTAATTTCATACAAAGACATTTCTGTCAGGACCAAAGTGATGGAACCGTAGACTAATAGGCGCTGCAATGCTCCAGAGCCATACTGCTGCAACTCAAAAAAAAAAAAAAAAAAGGTTTGTGTACATTTCCATTTAATTTTCCCCTAAAGCCCACACATTTACACTGTTCAGTTTTAACCTTTAAGACACTGGAATAAGACATGGGGCACAGACTTCCATGACATGAACTGCACTACTTTAAAGTGACATTTAACAGTGATTTAGCTACTACTGCTACTATTTTTAGTCATTACATCCTACTCCAAGCATCAAAACATACATTTCCTTATACGCAAAAATGCCTTCATGATCAGCTGTCTGAACATACCTGGATTGGAGAGGGCTTTTCCCAGCCCATCTCAAAGATTCCCATAAGAAGCTCCCTCTTTAGGCAATAATCTTCAAACTCATTGCCTTTAGTTGCAGTCACATCCTACAGTTATCACAGAATGATGAGGTCAAAATGAGCACTTAGTTTATAAAGTGACTGTTGGCTTGTTTCAAACTGAGGATTTATTAAAAACAGCACTGAAGCAGTTTTTATTCACTACCACAAAAAAAAAAAAAAAAAAAAAAAAAAAAAAAAACAAAACCCTGCACTGAACTTCAAAAAAAATGCACAAAAATATTCATAAGTTCCACAAAATTCATAAACTGAGCACAAAATATCAGCCATGTGGTACCAACCGAAGTTTTCATCCTCATGTCCTTTGGGGGTAATTTTAAATTTTTCTTCCAGTCATCTCCAGGCCTGTGGAGGGAAAAACCATTGTAAACAAGCAGCATCACAATGTACTGCCAGGAGCAGGCGGTGAACACGAGGAAATCAAGACAGTCAAAATTGTTTAATTTCAGTTATTAAGAATAACTTACTTGATGACAGCGTTTGTCGTCGGGGCTGGCTGGGAGTTTCCATTGTTGATTGTGCCTTTCATCTGGTTAAGCTGCTGCTGTTGAGGCCCTCCTCCACCTCCACCTGGTGCTCCAGCAGGCTTCACCGAGCCTCTGAGCTGCCCGTTCTGGTTGGGCAAGCCCAAAATCACTGGGTTCTCTGTCCTGGCGGTGCTCATGTTGACTTGGCCTAGCTTTTCTATTCCAATAGCAATGAAACCTTTAACAGTTTCCAGATGAAGTGAGTCCACTCCAAACGTAAAAACTGCCCTCGCCTTTTATTTTTTTTAACTTTATTAACTAAAGGTAAATAGTAAATCCTTTTCTTCTCAATATTTTTTGGGACATCAAGTGTCCAGAAACAAATTCCTCCTCTCAACTTGTGTAAGACTTCTATGCATGGAAATTAAATTAGGGTTTAGCATAGATTTATTCTGTCAAAGTTATCTGGAAAATAACACCAGGAGGGCTTCGCTAGCGTTCAAGCACTGGCCGACTGTTTAGCTAGCCATCTTGATTAGCTAAACTGGGCCGCTGTGTCCTTCCTCGGGCTGTCCAACCCTGAAACACACAGGACAGCGTTAGAAATGGCATTCCCACCGAAAAATTAATCAGCGAAATAACGGTTCGCCGGTATGCAGTACTTGAGTGTGATGAGACTTATGAAGTGTCCATTTTGCTAACGGACAGCAGAAACACCGGATGGCTGGCCTAATGTCAAAAGTTAGCCGACGCAGCGGTGACAGCGGCTGTTATTTAGCTTCGCAAACGTCGAGAAAGCAGCGCCGATAAACTCGAGCTCAGCAGCAGATTCACTGCACAGTTAGATAATAACGCGCTGTGCGGGATTTCTGCTGGATAAACGCTTTAACCTAACATCCACCGGGACAATCGGCTGCTCGTCCAATAAAAAAAAAAAACCTCCCACCGAAGGAGCGCTGGGCTGCGTACCGACACACGACTTCCCGGCACATGAAACTTCATGTTAATGACATGTTTATTCGGCACTCAACGCACAGAAACCAGATTCATAGATATTTATTCAGTCACTGATACAAGTTTAACCTATCTGAGGATTTCAAATGTCAGCCCAATAACAAACCTGCCTGGCTCTCCGCCATGAGCCATATTAACTTCAGCCGCAACGAGACAGCCGTGCTACGGCTACTAGCAAGCTAACACAGGCTGGCTAACGACGGCGACACAACATAAACGGAAACCTCTGCTGTTAATTCACACGAAGTAACTGAACCTACGACAGCGAGCTGTCCGAGAACTGACAGATATTCACTATGTGAGTGTTTACCTTGAACTATTGAAATAGCCGGTTTCGTATACGGTGTTTGTGAGCGATCTTTAGCTGACTACCAACGAGCCAAGCAAACGTCCAAGATGGCTTCCACTCGTATTTGAACCCGCCCCCATCCGGCGGATCAGCTGATTTCATTTCAAATCAGCGACCTGAGCTGCTCAAACGTTCCTCCTAACCTGCTAGGCTGCAGCAGGGCCAACCTATCTGCAGGGCCTGTGCTGATGCTGTTTACCTGCGCCTCATGTTTCTGTACACATAAACTCTGCAGCTGTGATACGAGCTGTGTTGCTGTTGTGTTGCTGTTGTGTTGTGTTGTTGCTGTGCAGAAATTGTACAAAACTAGTTATTGAGTGTCCTGGCTTCATGTCAGGAGCGAGCTTAGTGATTTCAGTTCAGTTGTACCAATGTCTGTCAGTCTGTAGCTGTTGATTCTGGCCTAACTAATGAAGCACGTGTGTGTGTGTGTGTGTGTGTGTGTGTGTGTGTGTGTGTGTCTGTCTTTTGTTTTTAAAGAGTAAAAAGAAAATACTATGTAACAAGTTCACGTACATAGAGAACTGTAAAAAATAAACTTGAGTAAATTAATTTGCTCCTCTGATCCTTGAACTGATTCAGTGAAAGGTTTCTAGACTGCTTTTAATGTGACCCTTGTTGACCCTTGTTGACCCTTGCTGACCCTGAGCTGAGGGAAGCTGAGTTCAGGGAAACTCGGCTTTTCCGTTGCAGAAAGAGTTAACTTAAACTCTGAGTCAGTTACCATGGTAACAGACGGTGAGCCTAACCTGACCACAGGTTTAGTTCAACAAACTCTGAGTGTCTCTCTGACTCCTCCCCTCCTGCTGCACCTGAACCACCTGTCTGACACTCCGATTCATGTCCTCATTCATAAACTTGTTGTCAGAGTGAATTCATTTGCACAGGTTTACTTTTTTACAAGCGCTGATACTGGTTCAGGTCAGCTTCAGGTTCAGTAGCATTTCTCCAGTTCCTCCAGTCTGATACCCAGTGGTCCCCCCGGTTAGTTCAAACAGCCGGGCCCGCTTGCTAATTGTGGTGATAGTGATGAAATTCTCAGCACGGGGCGAGCAGCCACTGGCTAGAACCCTGTGGTCAGTTTCGTTGATAAGATAAGATAAGATAAGATAAGATAAGATAAAACTTTAATGATCCCACGACGGGGAAATTTGTGCATTACAGCAGCTCAATACAGAGAAAAAATGAAAAGGATGAGTAAGAACAAATAACTAAACTAAAAACTAAAACTAAAATTCAATAGAATAAAATAAAATAGCAAAAAACTATACACATATACATAAGCACTATATACATATATATATATATATATATATATATATATATATATATATATATATATATATATATATATATATATATATATATATATATATATATATATATATTTACATATACACACACGTCAAACACTATATACAGATATCAAAATATTATATACATTTGTAGCCGGTAAGGTACACAGCATACACGGTATGCATTATATGGGTGAGTGTAATAAATAAAATGTATCTGACTGTATGGATAAAGTGATGGCAGAGTAGATAAAGTGTCCAAGTGACTCAAGACATTATGATGTGTTATACAGTCTAACTACTGTTGGGATGAATGACCTGCGAAAGCGCTCCTTCCTGCAGCGAGGATGTTTCAGTCTCTGACTGAAGGAGCTGCTCAGTTCACCCACGGTCTCATGAAGAGGGTGATGGGGGTTGTCCATGATGGATGTCAGCTTTGCTAACATCCTCCTCTCACCCACCACCATCACAGACTCCAGAGGACATCCCAACACAGAGCTAGACCTCCGCACCAGTTTGTCGATCCTGCTCCTGTCCCTTTCGGTGCATCCACCCCCCCAGCAGGCCACTGCGTAGAAAAGGGCAGATGCTACCACTGTGTCATAAAAAGTCTTTAACAGAGTCCTGCAGACACCAAAGGACCTCAGTCTCCTCAGCAGGTGGAGTCGACTCTGGCCCTTCTTATACAGGACGTCTGTGTTTGTACTCCAGTCCAGCTTGTTATTGAGATGAACACCCAGGTACTTGTAGGAGACCACTGTCTCAATGTCCTTTCCCTGGATGTTCACCAGTGCTGTAGGGGGTACATTGATGTTCCTGGAACAGCATTAATTAGTATTTAGTAATTAAAAAATAGTAATCAGTATAAAATATGGAACATGTAAAGGAAGGATAGACACAGTTCAGTCTTCATGCACCTTTTGCTGCACCTGCCGCCATCATTACACCAATTTGGTGCTAATTGTACTTTGTGGTTTGCGCTGCCGTCTGATGGTGTTTACTGATGTTTACTGCCATCAGTTTATGAAATCCTGTCTGTTGATAGTGATTTTTTATTTGTGTTTTGCAAAATTGTTTAAAATAAAGATTTTCTTTTTAAAAAGAAATCTTAGTGTATTTAATTTTTGGAGTAACAACACTGTAATATTGTGTCAGGCCAACTTGCTGTCAGAGAAGAACAATGAGTGAGACCAACAACTGCAACAAACTGAGCTAACTTTATTTTAAATAGTATTAGAGCCGGGCCCGCTGGACCCAAACAGAAACATCAGGTTATGTCAGAGATTTATAATCAGCTCAGAATAAAATCTGTAGTTGCCGTCTTGTCTGGATCTTGGAGATGATGTGAATGTTTGAGTGATTCACAAGGCCTCACCATAGCGGTAGCTGGGTCAGTGTCCCTGCTGGTAGCATATTATTCCAAAAGAGCACTCTGATCTCAGAGTACAGGCTTACTTGTTGTTCACAGTGGTCCCCCCCCCCAGTGGAACCAGCTCCCAGATTATGTTCAGGAGACACACACACCCTTTCTACCCGACATTATATATTAGGCTTGAAACTGAAACAGACAGAAACGGGTAGTAGTGCTTTGGTCAGGGAGAGAAGCTCCGTTATTAATCACAGATATTTGACTGTGCAGTAATGCACAGATATGGATCTGTTTGTTTTGGCTCATTACTGCCACCTGTTGGACAGATACGGTATTGCGTAATCCTCGGTGAGGGGGAACATTAAACTTTACCAGAGGTCTCTCTTCTGCACTCTTCATGTGTGACACATACAGAATGCACGGCCACATTATAACTTTGTTGTTGTTGTTGCTCATTTTATTTTGTGTGTGGAGAACACTATGACTCACAACGAGTGTAAATGAATGGCTATGACATGGTTGTGCTGTGGGACATCATTTTAACTGCATGCCATCAGGTGGCAGTGTGGCATTTTGCAGGACTTGTGTGAAAGTGTGAAAGGTGGATTTGCTTTTGATGAGCAAGCTGTAAAATCATTTTCCATACTGCCTCCTGGACAGGGTCCAGACGGCTGCTGTGTTCCTACATGGATGTAGTCCTGTTAAGATGCGGCTCTTTAGATTAGTTAGAAACCTTTACAGGATAAACAGTGCAGTCCTTAGCTCAGGCACACTGCTTGTGTATAAGGCTGACAGTGCTTTACTTGATTACCCATGTGGTTAGTCTGATATCTGCACAGACCCTCTCCATTCAAACCACCTATATGACTACTGTGGACCAACTAACCATCAGACTGGGAGAAGCAGAACATTTTTTTTTTTTTTTTGCGTTTTTGGCCACAGCAGCTTTTGTTAGCAGTGGAGAGAGACAGGAAATGGGGAAAGATACAGGGGAAGACACGCGGGCAAATTGGCGACAGGCCGGGACGCCGCCCGCACCGCAACGCGGCATATGTATGTGGTCGCGGGCTTCACCACTAAGCCACCCAGGCGCCCGAAGCAGAACATTTTTAACAAAAAAATTATTTCCAACCGGATCCCACAATTTTCACTCACTCATCATGTTATCCCCAAATTGCAGGAAAATCAATCTTTCAAGCGAGATTTTCCTGAAAGTCAGCAGACGTGTGCTTTTTGATCTGCACGTGTTAGTGTGATGCACCCTTCTCCCAGTACAACAGGCAGTCTCAGCTATGGACAGCCTGTTGTACTTCTTAGGCACCCCTTTCTTCATCACCTCTTTCTGCAGCTCTGATAGCTGGATAACTTCCCTTTTCCATCTTATAGCTCAAGGTATAGATCAGCTGATTGGTTTCAGCGATGGTCGGGATTGTCCGTAGTGCTGCGTTCACATCTTCTAGTAGATTTTCAGAGGGTACTTCATGCGGTCTTGGTAGTCGGCTTCGAGGGGTCCAGGTTTCCAGCTTAGCCATGATGTCATCCTTCAGATCAGCTGCTCTGGTATTCAGCATACTAGTTGTTATTATCGGGGCCTGGCACCCAGTCTCAGAGTGTGGGGATGATGATGTCTTCCTGTAATCATCATAGTATATATATATATATATATATATATATATATATATATATATATATATATATGTTTATGTACCCTATCTCCATCTTGGGCCAATCTTAACGAAACTTTGCACAAACATCATAACACACACAAAAATTTTTAGCATCTCTATGTTTTTAAAATAGATTAAATATCCCAGTTCTTTGGACTTACATATATATCTCGTTCATTTCATCATCCTCCTGCATTGCAATGTTACATTCTGTGTCTGGATTTGTTTAACTATTTTTTGCCCGTACATAACTTAACAGGCACCAAAAATAGTTATTTTTGTTTGTTTGTTTATTAAGTTACTTAACACTGATCCATGAATCATTCAAGCATAAACAAGCCACCCAACTCAAAGGCTGACCTGGTGTTGTGTCTGCACATAACAGACAACTTAGCAAAGAGCCCATTTTAAAGTGTCTCTTTAGGCACTTTGTTACTTGCAGCCTGTTGCAGAAACAAACTTTGTTCCCATTTCATTAGTTGAATCAATGAAAACTAATGTGATTATTTTTGGTGCAAGCTGAAAAATTTGCACATCAGCACTGTGCGCAGTGTGTCCTTAAAAAAAATGAGGAAATGGAGAACAAAAGAAGAAGTGTCAGTCATAAAAATGTATTTGCAGCAGATAAATAGTATCTGAAAGTCTTAAAAATAGGGGGAAAAAAAAAATCCAGCAAAGATCTGACACAGGACCTGAGAGGTGATATTAGATGTATCTGACCCTGCAGCTGATCCATCTCCTGTTCACTGCACCATGCAACAACACCTGAGGATATTCAGCCAACATTAAAAACAAGCTTTGGAGGACCGTTCCTGAAGACTGCTCAAAGAAAGCTTGCCTAAGAGAGTTCAGGCTGTGTTGAAGAATGCAGATGATCACATTAAATATGGACTTGTTCGAATTAGAAACTTTTGTATTTCCATGTGTGGTTGGACATGATTCACCTACTTCCCATTTTCCTAACAAAACATAAACAAATGAGGGGTGTCTCAAGACTTTTGCACAGTACTGTAATGTGGGAACTGGCCAGTCTGTTGATTTCTTCTTCTGGGGGTCATTTTGGATGATCCTGGTTTTTGGATACAGCATTTTCAGGTTTGGATTTCAGTTTCTGTTTGACTTTGTTTGTTTTTGCAGTGTTTTCTAATATTGTGCTTTTATAAGATAAGATAACTTTAATGATCCCACGACGGGGAAATTTGTGCATTACAGCAGCTCAGTACAGAGAAAAAATGAAAAGGGTGAGTAAGAACAAATAACTAAACTAAAACTAAAATAGAATAAAATAAAATAGAATAGCAAAAAAAAACTATACACATATACATAAGCACTATATACATAAATATATATATTAGGCTGTTTCCTTTAATGTGCAGTATTTATGCCATTATCATATTCGTATCATTATCATGGTCCTGGTCCTGGTTTAGTTACTCAGTGGTTTTGAGTTTTTGAACTTGTTTCAAATGTTCTGTTGCTTCTTGGTTTGTGTGTTTCTGTGTTCCTCCGTCTTGTGTCGAGTCTCTAGGTTTATGATCGTTCACGTGCCCGTGTCTTCCCATTTAGTCATCGCACTTCCTGTCTTTCTTTGAGAGTTCCTGTTCCTTGTGTTTTGCTTCTAGTTTTGCTTCCCGTCTCTTGTCTTCAGTGATTTGGTTCACCTGCGGTTTGTCCTCCCCAGCTTGCCTCCACTCCCCCTAATTATCCTTATGAAGCTCAGGAGTAAGTTCAATAAGGAAGATCTGAACTCGCTCATTTGCATTCTTTCCCAGGCGTTTGGCCACTTCTCTGTCTGTCATCGCCTCCGCTTTCCCACGCTGTCAGACTCAATGCTGACCTCATCTCTTCTAGTCCAGTCATCTTTCTGCCCACATTCCTTGAGCCAATCACTCAGCATTTTAAATACGACTGCTTATCTGTCATTCTCCCTTCCAGATTCATTTGTACAACCCACCTCCTCCCCTTCGCCACCCAAGAGCTCCTTCCAAGCCTCCATCTCGGTCTCCACCACCATCACCCAGCTTCACTGGGCCATCAGAGTCTAACAGCCAAACGGCTGTTTGTATTGTCGATAAATCTTGTTGAGTTTCTCCCAATGATCTGTCCTCATTGAACTGTTTGTGTAACAGGATGAATGCTGTGTCCAGTGTTGCATTATGAATTGCTTGTCTGGTGGCCAGTTGCAGCCTCTTGCTCTCCTGTTGCCGTTGCACGTCCAAGTTTCTGCTCACCTGACTTCCGTAGCTGTTACAGGTCGGAGTTTTGTCTTTGTCGCCTCGAGCTGAGCTGGTTATGTTGCTCCTGACTGATTTTATTTGTGCTTTTGTAGAAACTGCCTGCAGATTCTTACTTTGTCAGAAGTATTTTCTCCTGCTGTGAAATAAAATCAGGTTCTTCTACCTCAGACTGAATTACACATTAGCTAACGGGGAGTAATGTTAACAGGAGCATACGGGCACGTGTAAAAGGATTTAACATATTTATTTGAACACAGTAAACAAGAATTTAATGTAAATGTTCAGACAAAGGTAGATAAAAAATATTAAATAAATATTAATATTTGCAAATATTGGTCACCAACATCAAAGACCCGACTAATAACAATTTATATTTCAACACAGCGTCGAGCTTACAAAGCTCAGAGGTTTCAAATGACTGTTCTGAAGTGTGGTTTAAAACATGCTGTCACACATGGCTAACTGAGTGTTTCTGGGTACATCAGACGTTTCAGATCAAACAAATTAATAATATTAGACAAAGATAACCTGAGTAAATACAAAGTGCAGTTTTTAAATGATGATTTCATTTATTAAGAGGGAAAAACACTATCCAAACCTACTGGGCCCTGTGTGGAAATTGTAATTGACCTTATTTGTTGAATCGTGAATTTAACACAATTTTTTGAAAGCTGAGTCCAGTTTCAGTAGTCACACCCAGACTGATCCCTGCCAGACCTGCTGAAGCAAGAAGTCACTTAAATAGAAGCCAAAGTAGAAGCCAAAGTAAAGTAGGCTAAAAATCTCAAAACGCAACGCAACACATCATAATCAAAGGAAACTCAAGAATACATGAGAAACAAAGTCACTGTCATCCATCAGTCTGGAAATTCAATTCAACTCAATTTTATTTATATAGCACACGACAAACAGTCGCCTCGAGGTGCTTTATATTGTAGGTAAAAACCCAACAATAATTACAGAAAAACTCTGCACATGGTGACAGTGGGAAGGAAAAAACTCCCTTTGAACAGGAAGAAACAAATTTTCTGAGATTTACTAAAAAAAACCTTTTCAAATGGATCGATGCAGCAGCAGCTCCTTCATGTGTGGGTACAATCTCTGTACAGCCGTTGCACACACATCATGAGTACAAAGGGAGTTTCTTCTCACCTGGTAACAAACACACAAAGCACCTCATGGCCACAAACAGCCGACAGTTAGTTGTTTTCAATCTTCGCACACACTCTTTATACAAGAAGGTGACAATAACATACCAACGGTAGAGGTTAAATAAAGGGGAAGATTAATTTTCCACCTTATTTCCATCCATTTATTTTCTTCTGCTTATATTTAATCACTGATAAAACTTGCATGTAAAACATAGTAATAACATTATTATTATTATTTCAAAAATATCAGCGCTTGCATGCCTGGGATCTAACACGTCATGGAAAGTGAACTGTTTATTTAAAAGCTTACACATGTTTTTCTCTTTTTTACCGTCTGTTGCATCTTCACATTCGTGACGGGGGGGGCATCGAGTCAGGCGCAGGATTCAAATCAGGTTCATTCGTGAGGAGCGAAGTTCAGTTAAGGAGGCACATTCTAATACAGAGCACACACAGCCGACGCTACGACGACTCCTGTCACCACAGAGACTAATAAAGTTTTCCATTTTCCAAAAACTCTGTCGAACATGGAACTTTCTCTTTAAATTCATCAGCCCATGTTTCCAGTTTCTGCTCTTTTAAAGCAGCCATGATGTGCAGTACTGGTTAGCGCCAAACATCACACACCACCTTCACCAGCTAACATGCTGGAACAGACCTGACCTCTTCTCCTGGGATCACTTTGTGTTTGTGATGTTTGGAGAGCCATGTGGATGCATACCAAAGAAAGGCCACACCATCAGCTACCAAACTAAAAAAAAAGTGCTGAACCTTTCAGATCTCACCAGCTCGGATGCTTTAACAGGTGTTTTTCTGCATTCCATCGTCGATCCCTCGTGGGCGACAGTCTCGTTTTGCATGATAGCCTGCAGATCTTTGAGAGATGGCGTTTGTGTGGTTTTGGTCTGGTTTCACAGTCTGCTTAGCTGCTGTCTTCACTGCTGCATCTGCTCTAGAGCTGCACAAACATACAGAGTCTTCTGAGTAAGTGTGAGTTTCACATTTACAGACAGCTATAATCTTGGGGAATAAGGCATCCAGCCATGCAGCCACAAGCTTGCTCTGTACAGTGGGCTTCCCTGACGCAGTTAAACTGTCATTGTTTCCATAATGTGCCAAAATCATGCACCACCCTAATGCATGGTTTGAATCATGGTGACTGACCCTCGTGTTAATGCTGCAAGTTCAGCAGCATGAGACACTGATGTGCTCGATGCTACGTTGTCCTGCTCTGTGACCACTTCTCTTTTTTTGAACGGTGTTTGAGTTGCGTGATGCCGACCCGTCTACACACACCACCAGATCAGAGTGAAGCCTGCAGGTCAGTTCTGGTGCAGCAGATTTCAGAAATGTTGTGGTTCACCATCTGTGCGGACAAGTGAAGCTGGTGTTAGTGCATCTGTTAGCATTTGGGATTTCCAGTAATACAGTGTGATGCCTGCCTGCTTCTGGGGAACTTTAGCATTTTTGCGGTAAAGCACTTTGTGCTGTTTGTCTTGAAAGTTTCCATATGAATATGGTTTTAATTTACTTGAGCAGCTGATAATTAAATAGTTTTATTTTGTCCAGAAGGATCAGTGACACATACGGAAGCTTGTTTCTGAAAAATTGAGATCATAACTTGAAATTTCAAGTTATTTTCTTCAAATTTTGACTTAATTTCTCTAAATTTTGAGTTATGTAACTTGAAATTTCGACTTTCAAGTTACAGATGGGTTAGTCCACTGTTATGTGCATGTATCACTGCTGACTGTGGAGCCTCTCCTGCAGCATAGTTGTCTATCCGCTGGCACCAGTTGTTTCTTTGGTTGTGGTTTTGGATGGACTGAATCGCTGCAAACCTTTTATGGAGCGAGGGAGTCTAATGTGGTTACGTGCCCCACACAGGTGAGTTCCTCTGTCATTTGGAGAAGTTCACCTTTTGACCTTTCAACTGTGCTTTCATGGCGGTCTTGCAGGTCTGCTTAGAAGAACAGGCCATTAACCCGTCCTGTTACTGCAGCAGTGCCGACGCCTCTGCAGGGATAAATGCTTTTCTTTTTTTGCACTGTTAAACATCATCAGCTCATCTTTTCAGCTTTTGAAGGAGAAACATGAATACCTGATACTGAGAAAACCTCGAGGCTCATCAGTGAAAATCAATCTGGCTGCACCTTTTATTTTTTCCGATATACACCGTCTATTCACACCTTTTCAGTGTGTGTGTGTGTGTGTGTGTGTGTGTTGTTGTTGTGGAAGCTTCACCGTTCATCACTAATGGCAAACACAGCAGTCTGTTGCGGTTTCCACTCATATGCATGCAGCAGCGTATGTGTGCCGTATTTAACGGTCTGCAGCGTTTTCTTCACTCATGTTATTATCGACCATCTTTCTCTGACGCGCTCACAGTCAGCAAACATCACAAATCTCTTCTGTGTTGATCAGTTATTGGAAACCAAGATTTCATGTGTCTAAGTTTTTCATGTCACTAAGTTTAGTTACAGGATCAAATCATTAACTAAGCAAAAAATCAACCTGCACCCCGACTAACCGGGTTTGGATCGTGTGCACTTCAGTTCAGCTGTTTTCAGGTGGTTTTAGCATCACACTGAAAACAGCCTTCAGTATTTCTCCCTCCTCCTCGCTGCCATTTCTAATTCTCAGACGACCTCGCCAGCTCAAACTGGCGTTTCTGCAGGTCTCAGTGTTTGTGCTTCTGGTCCTCTGTGAGGTTGTGCTGTTGATGCTTTGTCTCCATGTTAAAATAATCAGTCCTTTTTATCTCAGGTGGTGTTGGTCTGATTACCACTAGAGTCGAGTAGAGTAGAGTAGAGTAGAGTAGTCTTTGGGGTGTGTCAGGTGTTTTTGTGGCTTCTTTCATATCATTTTCAGACCAAATTCAGTGAACCAGGACATTTTATTGCTGCGACCGAGTTTGTGTTTCATAAATTGGACATTTGGACTACCTTTGATTAAAATGAATTTCAGCCAACTGTTTTCAGCTCCAGTAAGGCCTCATTATGTAACCCTCAGAGCAGTTAAGCTTTGGCCATCAGTCCAAATCAACTGTTTACAGAACTTTTCTCTGAATGGCAGACCCTCACACCAAACACAGAACAATATTTCAAGTTCTTCAATCAAATGTCCTTAAAAATGACAATACAATCAGAAAGATTGGTTTCACTGATCAGCAGTGACTCTGCTCTCGGCTGTCAGGTGTTGTCTCTTCGATGATTTGATTGGAGTGAAGCGCTCTCTCAGACTCACTGAAAACAGGTTTTCCTGGATCAACAAAAAAGCAGAGAAGAAATGATCCGAGAAATCCCGCCCTCATAGCCAAGATCGCTTTGGAAAAAGAAACCAAGCCGATTTCTTCAAAGGGACGAACACAGCACCAGTGCTTGGCTGAAAAACGGGTTCAACTCGGGCCGCAAGCTAGCTGGTCTCGAAGCAAGAAGGCGTGACTCTGCCGTCGCAACGTCAAGTTTTCTACCACGATTTCACTGCATGGTGTGCATTACAGGAGAAAAGCGACTTCAGGGCTGTGAATTAGGTTGGGCTCTAAGGCTGAACTTGCTGCTTTGTATCAGTTCATATCACAGATAAAAGGACACAAAGTGCGTACTTGTCGTCTTGCTCTAATCGCTGTCTGTGTTTCCCTCTGTGCTGCACACAGATGCTGCAGTAGTTTGGTTTGGACCCTAAAACGTGTTCGCAGCACAGAAAGGGGAGCGTGTTCTCCCACCTTTGTGCAGGTGTGGACCCGCCCACGCTCATATGTAAAGGAGCAGTTCACAAAGCGTTCTTAAGTGTTTTGCCGGTTCATTGAAACCGACACCAGCACCGGCACCTCGGCGGTGGAAACGTGGTATTTGTGCTTAAGAGACAAACATAAACTCATAGAGACAATACAAACCATTAGTTTTAGTTTCCTTTGACTTGTTGCTTCTGTCACACGTTAGCCAACATAAACCAATGTAGCAATACAAGGCAACAAACCTCACCTTGAGGTTAATGAGACAGTTACCATGGTAAAACTTAAAAAAAAAAGGCTCTTAATTTTAGAAAATTAACAGGAAGTTCAGAAATAAGATAGATCCAGTTAGGAGTTTTTGAGCATTCTTAGAAAAGCCTCATATATTTACAATATAAGTAAGAACTGCTGTTTCCCCCCAGCTTTTTTAGCCAATCTATTGCCAAATTTTTAGCCACAAACCACAGAAGCAGAAGCAGCGATCCTACCACAGTTTCTTCGGAAACTGCATTATCTACAGTACTGTGCATTTCTTTACATTTTGTTTCCAGGAGTCAGACATTCTTGTAATTTTTTAAAGTGCTCTTGAGCAATCGTTCTCCAGGCTCTCTGAAGGGCTTTCAAAGTTTCTCCTTGGACATTGGCTGCTTTTTCACTCATTTTCAGTCCAGTTCTCATACCTGATGATTATCAGAAGAATGTTTTTCAAGCAAATAAAAGGTGCCAAACTCGGAGCATGAACCAGTGTTGTCTGCAAAACCCCCCCAAAAAACTAGATCTTAAATTATATCTTTAGGCACTTTGTTACTAGCAGCATTTTGTAAGAATGCATCCTTTATTCCCATTTTTTAGTTGAATCTGTGATAAATGCCAAAGTGTGACAGGCATAAAATAGAATTTTTGCACTAATAAGTTGATTCCCAAAAAGCTATTAGCTGGAAACTTGGTGTTCAGTGTGTCCTTAAAAAATGTGAGGATATTCGACAAGTGGAAGACAAAAGAACCAGCAGGCCTGAAAAAAATACCTACAGCAGATAAATAGCATCTGAAAGTCATCCAGCAAATCCAGCAAGGACCTGACACAGGAGCTGAGAGCTGCATCCGGCCCTTTAATTGATCCACCTTCTGTTTTGCTGAAGCCTCATCAGAAATGGTCTTGTTACAAGGGCCATGGCCACATTACACAAGAAGTGGACTGAAAACACGGTGCAGGCTCTGTCACGGTTTGGGCTGCATTTCAGCCGGTGTTATTGGAGATCCTGACAAAATAGATGGAACTATGAATGTAGAAAGGTACCATGAGATTTTGATCCACTGTGTAACACCATCTGGAAAGCTTTAGATGCAAAGATGCTGCCAATGCAGTAAAAGCACACCTGGATAATGCAGCAGTATCAGCACGGATCGGCCTCCCTGCAGCCCAGGCCTCAGCATTATTTTAGCAGTGTGGGATCATCCTGACAGAGAACAGAACCAAAGGCAGAAACGTCCAAAGAAGAGCTTTGGATGTCCTTCAGGAAGTCTGGAGAACAGTTCCTGAGTTCAGACTGTGCCGAAGAGTAAAGGTGGTCATAACAAATATTAACTAGCTGTTCATATTTTAATGTAAGTGGGGAGAACATCAGCTTAGTGCTTGCCTTAACTAGCTCCATATTATAACTGTGCTGGACGACACGAAGACTGTTTATAGGATCCTCTCATCGGTCGGCGCAGAGCCGTCCTGTGAGAGGCTGGTGAAGGGAACAGATTTGCTGTGTTGCCGTTGGCTGCGGCCCACACTGCTTGTTTTTGTAAAGCGAAGTCCTCTTGTTCTTGCTTTTGCAGCAAGAATGTACTTTCCTGTTTTGGGGAAATTCTTCATCTGTAGTTACACGCACACAGACGGAAATCAGAAATAAGACCTTTTAATCACGCTGACTTTGATCACTTGTGTGGAGAAGCATCCTGCCAGCTGCTGCGTGTGCAGCGTACTTCCACATTCACATTACAGCAGAAGCTGTGACTGTGCCCCCACACACACACACACACACACACACACACACACATTTCTTTTTCTATGGAAACAGATATGATGAAATGTAGTAATAACAATCCCACAGGTGCACTGAACCCCAGAAAAACTGAAGCAGGTTAAACAGGGTTTGCAGTATTACACAGTACGTCGCTGTCATGTACATGTGTTTTACTTTGAGGATTTCCTAGATGGTATTTTACTTTTACATCATTAAATATGCTCTGTCTGATTGCCACACAGGCGTACATGAAATCAAAAACAGCTGCATGTCCTGATTGTTGAAGTTTTGTGGTTACGGTGGAGCTGAGGGGCTCCTTAAACCAAACACTTTAAAGAGTTTAACCTTAGACTGGGCCGTGGCATTTGCATCATAATTACTGCCATTAAAAACATACGACTGACACCAGTGACGGAGTTGGATGATGTTTATCTGATGGTGTAACCGTAGATACACGTCAACGTCGCCGCCGTATTGGATGTGGCAAACGTCGGCAAACATACACTGTAAACCCGGATAAGTTGAATCTACTTAAAAAAACCAAAGTAACTCGTTGCCTTAAATTTTTTAAGTAATGAAACAGTTCATTTAACTCAGCCTGTTAAGTAAGCACTACTCCATATCCAGTTGAACTAAATTGTATGTTCTAATTGACCAAACTTATCTTTTATAGTTCATGAAAAAATAAAATGTCTTTTGATCAATCAATCCCCCTATCCTTTTCATGGTTGTGTGGGGGTGGTGGGGGCTGGAGCCCATCCCAGCTGCCAAGGCAGTAAGATGCAGGGTACACCCCATACAGGTCACCAGCCTGTTGCAGGGCAGACACAGACAACCATTCACACCTATGGGCAATTTAGAGAGACCAATTAACCTAACCCCAGTAACTGCATGTCTTCAGATTGTGGGAGGAAACCCACACAGACACAGAGAGAACATACAAACTCCACACAGCAAGAGTCCCAGGCTAAAGTGAAATTGAACCCAGACTATCAGATAACTATTCCAGCTGGGAGGCAGCAGTGCTAACCACCACACCACCATGCTGCCCAATAACACAAATATTTTTTATAGTGTTGAACTGTGTCTGTTTAAATTTGGTAAATAAACATGATAAAACTCAGCCCTGCTGAATGCTGGTACATTAACATTTACAAATAACATTTGTCCATGGAACAATAAAAAACTATACGAGAGAGCGTTGTGAACAAAAGCCAAACATAGAGACATAGACATAGAGAAATCCTACCAATGGCTGGACAAGGCTGGACTGACAGACAGCACAGAGGCACTAATCATGGCAGCACAGCAACAAGCTCTGAGCACAAGCTCAATACAGGCTGGGGTCTACCAAACCAGGCAAGACCCCAGGTGCAGGCTGTGCAGAGATGCCCCTGAGACAATCCAGCACATAACAGCATGGTGCAAGATGTTAGCAGGCAAGGCATACATGGAGCACCATAACCAAGTGGCCGGCATAGTATACAGGAACATCTGTGCCGAGTATGACCTGGAAGTCCTGAGGTCAAAATGGGATACGCCCCCAGGGGTGGTTGAGAACAACAGAGCTAAGATCCTGACTTCCAGATACAGACGGGCAAACTTGTGGTGGCTAACAAACCGGACAGAGTAGTGGTGGACAAACAGAGGAGGAAGGTCGCAGTGATAGACGTTGCAATACCAAGTGATGGCAACATCAAGAAGAAGGAACACGAGAAACTCGATAAGTACCAAGAGCTCAGAGAGGAGCTGGAGAGGATGTGGAAGGTGAAGGTAACAGTGGTCCCCGTGGTAACAGCTAAGATGCTAAGATACTGTGCAGGACCCTCAAGCTCCCAGGCCCCTGGTAGAGGACCCGGGCTTGGAGGGCAAAAAGACCGCTCGTAGGGGTGTACTGGGATATATATATATATATATATATATATATATATATATATATATATATATATATATATTAGGATGTGGAGTGGAGTGATGGTAGACATCCGAGGTGCGACAGCAGTAACTTGTGCAAAACAGCAGTGTGTGTGTGTGTGTGTGTGTGTGTGTGTGTGTGTGTGTGTGTGTGTGTGTATGCAGAGCAGTGCAGCTACACATCCACACCAGAGTTTCTGTCTAATAATAATAAAACATTGAATTTTTAAAGCAATTAAATTTGATAAATCAAAAGTTGGAAATAGCTTTGTTTGTTTTTATCATTTTAACCATGAAATGTGATTATCTATAACAAAACAAGGATATACAATTGTAGTATATAGTTTGACAGCTAAAATAAATTGAGGTAAATCACTGCCAGTTGCAGTCTTATTTTAGTTTTTGTCTCAAAGATTGCCATTATTACTACTTTAAATTGATAAGTCACTGAAAAAATTATATATAAATTGAACTGAGGGAACCTACAGATGTCATATGTACATGTTAGGATCTGGGTAGACATTTATCAACACAGTCACCACCTTACCAACATTAGCACGTGTAAACACAAAAACATGTAACATGGGTGTAACTTCCAGAATCTGACCAGCTGAGCGCAGTGGTCACGTGCTTGTCGGAAGCTGGACTACATCATGGGGCGCAGTTATTATAGACGACTTTAAAGCCTTGATTTTGGGTTTTTTTTCTCCGTCTTCTTTCATCCCACTGACACCCCAACCTAAAAAAAAAAATCAGCATAGCAAATACAGAGCAGCTGTCACCGACAGGAAGTTCAGGGATATTTCAGTGCTGCAGTGTGACTCAGACAGAGAAGATTAATTCGCATGGCTATGACAATGACTTATACAGTATTTGAGGTAAGCTCTAAGGTAAGAAATTGTGGCGTGAATGGAAAAATTATTGCAAATATCCTGCAAGACAATAATAACGAGTTTTTTAATTATTTTCCCAGTATACAAGCTATTGTAGTATAGTGAGAGACATGCTGTCCTAATTTAATCTGACAGATTTAAATGTAGATTAAACTTAGATTAGGATCAATAAGAATTTTTTGTTTTGTTTTTACAACTATAAAGGAATAAGTAAACAATAAGGTAGACTCTGTTGTTATTTACTCTACAGTCACACGTTCTGTAAATCGTAGTTAATCCTCACATTAATATAATCCCGTACTCTCAGTTTCCAAGTCTCAGCTCATATTTGAAAATAAAAGTTTTTAAATCTAATGAGCAACATGTTCCTGCTGCCTGTGATTCCGGCTCAGATATTAATGTTTTGCGCAGTTCAGAAATGTAATTCACAAATTTGGGCGCGTTAAACTGGCTGAAATCTACTGTAATACATCCCACATGGAAGCAAGTGTTGGTTGTGATTTGGTGCTATATAAATAAAACTGATATGAACTGAAGAAGAGTGAATTATGTAATGTTCTATTAATACCCATTTGTCAGCGCACAGATGAGGGAAGAAAAATGTAGATAACAAGTCTGTTTGTGATAGTTTCTTATTAAAAATTGTTTTTATCGGTCAGTGGTTTTATTTAGCAACACTGATTTAACAGTGAGACATGGTGCCACCTTCTACATGACCAGTTAGTTATTTTTAGCCACACTAGAATTTTTTTTATCACGTTCTGCTCAAAATGCCTCCGAGTCACCGTGAAAGGGAAGTGAAAACAATCTGGTGTGTTCGCAGTTTCCTGCATGATCATCACACCGAGAAAAGTGCAGCGGAGAAAAAGTACTTAATTATTACACAACAGCATCACACTCATGTAATGACTCATTTCACTTCATCGTGAAATAAATAATAATCAGAATGAGTCCGGTCGATGCGACAGAGCGAATCTCTGATCAGATGATTTAAAGTAAAACTGTCTCTTTTCAAGGCGGAGTCTGATGACGATAACTGGACCAACTGCACCTGGTCCGACTGCACCGGGCCCGACTGCAACTGGACCGACTGCAACTGGACCGACGGCACCGGGCCCGACTGCATCTGTGACTACACCGCGTCTCTGCACAGCTTTTACACCGTGTTCCTGCCGGTGCTTTACAGCGTCATCTTCCTGCTGGGTGTGGCGGGGAACGGCCTGATGATAACGGTCCTGCTGACACGGTGCCGCCGGCTGCGCATCACTGAGATCTACCTGCTGCACCTGGCCATGGCTGACCTCATGCTTCTGTTTACAATTCCTTTCAATGTGGCTGACAGCGCCACCGGCTGGGTGTTTGGGGTATTTGTGTGCAAGCTGAACGAGCTCCTGAAGAGCCTGAACCTCATTTGTGGCAGCTTCCTGTTAGCGTGCATTGGGTTTGATCGGTATTTGGCGATCGTTCACGCAGTTCCCAGCATGCAGAGCCGCTTTCCAAGAACAGTGCACCTGACGTGCGCGGCGCTGTGGCTCATCTGTCTGGCTTTAGCCTTACCGAACGCAGTGTTTGCTACAGTGACGCAGAAAGATCAGAGCTCAGACACCCTCATCTGTTACTACCACAACTTCGGCATTCATGCACACAACTGGGTTTTGACCAGCAATGTGTTACATCACGTCTGCTTTTTCATCCCTCTGGCGATCATGAGCTTCTGCTACACAATGCTAATATTCACCCTGTGCAAGAGCCAGAAAAGCGAGGCGAAAAAGGGAGCCATCCGAATAGCTTTGCTCGTCACGCTTGTGTTTTGTTTCTGTTGGCTACCGTTTAACATCAGCCTGATGGTACAGACCCTGAGGGAACTGGAGGTGATCGCGGAAGACTGTGAATCTGGAAAAATAATGCTGCAGGCGCTCGAAGTGACAAAGAGCCTGGGGATCACGCACTGCTGCCTGAACCCTTTCCTGTACGCCTTTGTCGGGGTGCGCTTTCGAAATGAGATGATCCAGCTGCTCTGCAAGCTGGGCTGCAGTCGGATCTGCCTGCCTCTCCTCAGAGTCCACCGTCACAGCCGCACATCCACCTCTGACGGAGCAACCACCAACAGCTTAGTGCTCATTTAACACAGTGTCCATACGATGGGAGTGAGCGCCCCTCCTCTGTACAGCATCCTCATGATATAGTACTCACTGCTGCTTTAACTGCATTGTTTTTTTATTTACTCAGTCAACAAAAATCAGCCTTGTGTTGTTCTGTAGCTACAATTCAATAAAGTTTTTATCTTTCATACAACACCCGTGTTCCCTTGTTATCAAATTACAAGAATTAACACAAGAATCAAAACAGAAACCATGTTAGAGATCCTTATTATTCTTTTTTGGAAACTCCTATTAAAACACAGTTATACAGAACAACTGCAAACAATCACAAATTGCATCTTATATACAGCAAGTATATATATATTATATATATATATATATATAGAATTCCTTTGCACAACAGTTTGGTAGTTGGAGAAAATAAATCAATGATATTAAAACAAATAGAAATTTGAGGCACTCCTCTCCTGACTGCCGCGCTGTTCCCACAACAAATACACACATTTTTGAAATATACACATTTTACAGTTTTTAGAAAATGGCTTCAAACGTGTTATTGAACAGTGTTACAGTGATTTCATTTTTAATCAGTTGGAATCCTAAAACTTTTTTTTTTTATTATTTCCTCCTTTTTAAAACAACTACAAGAATAACAATGAAAAATTTGGACACAATGGGGAGGGGGGAGGGGGGGGGCAGTGAACACACTGCTTCATGAACTGTCTGCTGAGCTGGATCAGAATGGCATATTGGCCATACCTCCGGGGCCGTAGCCAATGGAACTGTCCAGAGACATTCCCCGCTGTCTGAGAGACTGTGGGCCCATCATACCAGCCTGTGGATGGGGAGGGGCCATCATGGGGCCCTGAGGGGACATGAGCGGGCCCTGGGGTCCAAAGGGTTCCCCTGGAATTGCCATGCTTCGCTGCTTAGCCTGCATCATCATAATATTTTGCTGTGCCATCAGATTCTGTTGGTGCTGCTGAGAAGGCATCATTCCGGGGTATGGATTGGAGGGATGATGGAGGAGGCTGTTAGCCATCATGGCTTGCTGTTGCTGGAGTTGCTGCTGGGGCATCAGGCCTGTCCTTCCCATCATATGTCCAGGAGGGCACATAGGGCCCATGCCCCCGGTAGAAACCATACCCCTGGAGCCCCCCTGAGGAATGCCCATGCCCTGGCGTATTCCACCGTGTGAGGGGTGAGGCGGCAGCTGCTGTTCAGCCATCATATTTTGCAGGCTCGCTAAGTGGGGGTTGGACGAAGGGCCGCTGCTGTGTGGAGGGCCAGAAGAAGACAGCTGTTTAAGGAGCTGCGGTGGTGGCTGCGATGGCATCCCTTGATGTGGATTCGGATGTGGCTCACTCTTGGGAAAATACTGAAGAGTGCTACTGGGCTTATCAGAAGGAATGATGCGGGAGAGATCAAACTCGGGAATCCCTGTGTGAGTGGGACGTATAACTTCACTTAGATCGGGTCCTTCGCCTATGGGAAGCGAGGCAAATGAGTCTGATGGGTGAGAGGGGCGTTGGTGAGGATGACCTTTGTTAAGAAGGTGTAACTGCTGATGTGGCAGAAGATCTTCAGCAGACTGAGAGAAATTCTGAGACATTCCTCCAATAGGTGAGTGCATGGGCCCGTGCGATGGTGGCTGCATGCGGGGAAACCCTGCTGTCTGGGGTATCGGCGATACGTTGCAGGGCCCCATCCCCTCAGGTGTGCCTCCTCCCATCATGGCAGAATTCATGGCAGGCATGCCCATTTGGTTTGGGGAGGAAAGCACAGGTGCTGCGGTTTCATGGGACAAGTGCTGCGGACCCTGGCTTACGATACCCATGGGGCTTTGGGGGTCACTGTGAGGACCGATCTGCGATGTCTGGGGATTCCCCATGGTTCCTGTTGACAAAACAAGATCAACATGTGAAAAACGTGCTATCAATAATTATTATTTTACTAACCCATTAGAATTACAAAGTATTAATTGGAGGTTTATTCTACTCAAAATTCCACTATTATAATAAACTGCTCAAAGAAATTGAAGAAACACTTTGAAAACACATCAGATCCCAATGAGAAAATAATAAATCTGGACATCTACACTGATATGGACTGGGTGATGTGTGAGGATTGAAAGGATGCCACAGTTTTGATGGAAATGAAAATCATCAGCCTACAGAGGCTGAATTCAAAGCAAAATGATGCAGCAGGTCAGAACATTTAGCTGAAATTTCACTGCAGCAACTCTAAATGGTCCACAGTAGCTTGTGTGGCCCCCACATGACTGTATGCATGCCTGACAACATCAGGGCTCCTAATGAGATGATGGATGGTGTCCTGGAGGATCACCTCCCAGATCTGGACCGGAGCATCACTGAGCTCCTGGACAGTCTGAGGTCCAACCTGGAGGTATCAGATGGACTGAATCATAATGTCCCAGAGGTGTTCTACTGGATTTAGGTCAGTGTGGGGGCCAGTCAATGGTACTCTCACCACATGAGGCACCAGGAGGAACCCAACACACACTGCTCCAGCGTAGGGTCTGACAGTGGGTCCAAGGACTTCATCCTGATACCTGATGGCAGTCAGTTATCAGGATGTTTCACTGACTTGATACCAAACTCTGATTAAAGTGTTCCTTTAATTTTTTTGAGCAGTACATGTGAATTTAAGCTGACATAAGGCTTTCACAGACAGGATTAATACACTTCAGATATTTCTGTAATGGCATGGAAAAATGATCTTACACCAGCACAGTGTAAGTACAATCCTCAGTATACTGTCCGACTGTAAAAGGTGTTCTTTGGTCTGTAACATATGCCCGTTTTCATACCTCCAATGCTGACACCAGATAGAAGAGGACGATCTGGTAGCATCTCATCATCAGAAGTAGCGATGGTTTTGATGGCATCATGATAGAGAGGAGTAGAACTGGGAATGGCATACTTGGACATTTGAGACATGATAAGAGATAATGGATTCTGAGACGGTGGAGCATCGGGAGATGAAGTAAATGGCATACTAGGATTCATAGAGCCCGGCTGGGAAATGGGGGTAGAGCTTGAACTTCTAGGGGGGAGTGACTGACCTGCAAAAAAAAGAACAATGAAAATTTTGTGTTATCACAGCAGGACAAAGAAAATCACAGAAATCAAAGATGCCATAATTGGCTTCACTGATGTTTGTTTTGAACTTGGATCGGAGTCTACCTGTTTCAGTGGAACTACACCCTCCATTGCCCACCACCTTTCCACCGGCTGGACCACCCGGACTCGGAAGAGCTGGTTTAGGAGACGTCCACCCCGGAGAGCCTGCAGCCAAGGCGGGGGACTTCAGTCGTCCGGGGGAGGCAGATGGAGAATGCAACCCAAGGCTGGAAGATCCCATTACCTGGGGAGACTTCATGGAAGAAGAGGAAGGAGTCCCAGCACCAGATGCAGGTGGAAGAGGGGGATGATGCCCAGCAGAGACCTGTGATGGTGACTTCAGCCCCGGAGCAGAGGGCGAAGGTATCAGAGGAGATGACTCTTGATTGAGAGATGGAGACTTTAACTGATGAGGAGGAGGCACTGAAGGAGATGTCAGAGGGTTAACATTTACTGACAGGTCAGAGGTGTGCCTAGAACCGAGGTCCGCACCCCTAAGGCCTCCGGCCATCGGCATATGACTAAGACGCGATGTACCTCCCATTTGATTAGGCCCTTGATGGTCAGGCCCAAACATCTCTGGGCCACTTTGTTGAAGATAGGGGCCTTCCATCTGTCCTCCAGAAAAAGGACCTTGATTTGGAAACTGATAAGGACCTTCAGGTCCAGGGATCATTCCCTTATTTCCTCCTCTTCCATTCTGAGAAGCCCTGATTCGTGGACTCTCTCCAGCGCCAAACATCTCTACTAGAGGCCCCCCTCCTCCATGGCCTCCTCTGAGCTTCTGAGACAGCATCATCTGCGGTTGCTGCTGAACATTCATTTGTGGGTTCATATTCATTGTCATGTGGCTCCCCAGAGGAGAATCTACCAACTCTCTCATGTGAGGACCCCCTCCAGGAGAGCCCATTAATTCACGTGAACCAGGAAAGTCCATGGGGTCACCTCGACCAGAGGGTTGACCCCGGCCCATAGCTAAATTGGGAAGATCTGGACCTCCAAGATTATCCATAAGCCTTGGGCCCAGGTTGCCTTGTTGTTGCTGTTTAGCCAGTCTATCAAGTTCAAACCTGGAAACGCTCGGCATGTGCCGTTTCTCCATGATGCGAAACACTTCCTCGCGTGTTAACAGATGCTCCGGGTCACCTTGCAAGTGTTGAGGAGGCCCACCAGGGTAGCATCCATGAAAAGGACTTCCACCACCGATATTGTTGGGCATATCATCTAGCCAAATCATGCCTGGACGGGAGGGCCTGTGCGGTCCGAGTCCTTCAATTGATAAAACTCCCCCTGGACTACCAGGGAAGCCCCCTCCTGGTTGCCCCCTCTGCATTTGTCCAAGGAACCTTGGGCCACGGGGTCCCTCTTGCATTTCTATTATTCGTCCATTTCCACCCACTCCTCCTCCCATCATATTGGCAGGACCCCATTGCTGGTCTCCAGGCTTGCTGTGGTATGGCGGAGGGGGTCCTCTCATCATCATAGGCATGCCCATGTCAGTCATCATTCTAAAGTTCTGGGGATGTGCAGCGGGGTGAATTTCCTGTTGTCGTCTCTTCTCCTGGTAGTATTCCTCTTGAAGTTTCCTCCAGGCCATCTGCTCTGGGGTCAGTCCCTCTTGTCCAAGTAAGGGGCCCATGTCATCCCCAGGTGAAGACAGATGGTGGTGTGGAGGCTGTGGTAGGTTATGATGAGAGTCCATTTGAGGGATATCAAGGGCAGGTCCACCAATGGATTGTGTCTGAGAAATTATCGACTGTAGGGGTTCTTCATACTTCTTCATCTCTCCGATTGCAGCCAAGGCTGATGATAACATATTACCGCTACTACAATTTCCAGAGTTATTATTACCATTGTTATTGTCCTCAAGAATACCGCCCCTGTCAGTATTATTAGTATTTGTGTTGGAGGAGTTATTGAGAGCGCTGTTGTTGGCGCTGGTGGGGTCTCCAGAGCCTCCACCTGACCCACTGCGCAGAAGCAGCCTCTCTATGTCTCTCAGTGTCTGCAAAGAGCGCTCCCTGTGTTCCAGCTGCTCTTTGGAAAGACCGTCTGCGTTTCCTTGGCCGCCCCTCTGGACCGCATCACTCTGCAGGTGTGTGGCTAAGATGGAAGGACTTCCCGAGGGAGAGACACTAGAAACAGGAAGAGGCATACCCCCTGTACCTTTCGCATTTCCAGTTCCTGGGTCTGCGCCAGCGAGCGCTGCCGTGCTCCCTCCCTCTGACCTATGGGTGATAATGCTGTTATTGCTGGAAGCTACGCCAGGTCTGGTCTGAGGGGATTCATTATCAGAGTGCCCTGCTGATGACGGTGTCCCTGCAGTATGCATTGGACCTCCAACACCTGCGGAGGCTGGCCGTGGAGTTCCACTTTGGGATTTAGGGGTGCCTGTGGGTGGTGAACTACTGGTATTTACCTTCTCAGATAAGTTAGAAAGCTTCCCTGATGTGTGGCCCTGTGGCAGAGAAAGGGATGAGAAACACGAGGTTAAGCGTTTAAAGCGCTATTACTCATATTCATTTCCATTAGCAGCAGTATGATGAGGGTTTTCTGCTATCAGGTATTTTGGTTTAAGTTGTTCTCTCTATGTGAGCTTTGGCAGTTTGTCTCCTGCTGGTATCGCCTACACCAGTAGTCACTGCTGCATCTGCAGAGTTTCACTGTTGTCTGTTACTATAGCACTGCACACCTGCCATAACCCAAGGCCTACTGAGGCCAGCAGTAAATCCCCATCCTCCAGAAGTCTGCAGCAGTTGGACCTAAAAAACTTCTCTGACAAACCTCTGACTATACTCCATAGTATAGCGTCTACCTGCTCAACAATTTCACTTTCGCAGTATTATTTACAGCAGTCGTCAGAGGAGACAGAAACAGGAAGAGAGAGGTATCCGAGATTAAAATAACTAAACAAATAAACCTTCCCACGCAGTTTGCACCTGTGACCTTTAATGTGGAAACACTTTTACTCCCATGTGGTTTAACCAGTTTAAACCTAAGAAAAAGAGAGAGCTGTCTGACCTGCTCCAGCTTTGAATGTGGAACGTTTTGCTGGTGAAACAGAAGGATGGAGTCGGTCTGCCCTTTCATTACTGCCTCTGCAGCGCTGTCGAAAAACAAAAAATGGGCGCCGTTACGAGCTGATAATCTTGATCTCCTTTTCTACTATAAACATCGGGACAGAAAATACTTCTCACCTGTTGGCAAGGCTGGTTGTGAAGACATACACCACCTGCTGTGAAGGCTGAGGCGGCTCTGCTTTTAGCCCCGGTCCCACCCCACAGCCCATTGCTGGACCTCCAGGTTCTGGCATGGATCCTGCAGTCAAGCGATCAGAGCGTCCCTGGATAGGACCTGGCAGCCCTCGCTCCCCTTAGAAAAAAAAAAGATTAACACAGTGCTTTAATTTCTCTAAAATAGCTTGAATTCTTATTTTAATACCAGCTCATCCACTTGGCTGCAGGCGCTCAACAGCAGAGGGCGCTAAAACACATGTGAAGGGATAGTATGTCATCTCTATTTCACAGTGTTTCATACATGCAGGATCTCCCACAGCTGAAGTCTAGTCTACATGGGATTCATGTGGCTTTCACTGTTGTGGTCACAGTAAGATTACTGCCACATTCAGACAGCGAGTTTCACCACAGCGTCGAGGTGCACAGACTCACGGTGGGCTGCAGTGTGCGGCTTGTCTTCATCTTCCTCCGTGTCAGGTCCAGAGCACCATTCATCTCCACTGTACGGCTGTTTCTTCTCCAGAACACAGCGCCGCTTACTGCGCATAACACCCTCTACAGGACAACAAGCACACACATTCACATTTATGCATCTGCTATTTCCTCTCTACTGTTAAAAGTAATGGTCTAAGCCCAGCATTTATTTTCCACAGTCATTAGTTCAGGAGCTCTTTGTTCAGATGCAGCGTGCTTTACCTGCTGGAAGTTAATAGGATTCAAACTTACAGCTGCCTTAACAAATAGAGCCCATCACTGAAAACAGTGTTTCTAATGGCAGACTCACCTTACAATCATTATATGGTCTTAAAATGGTAAATTAGCTGCACCGTGAAGTCACACCAGTAAAATTAGGCTCAGTTAGAGTTTAACTGGAGCTACAGTGCGCATCTGTGATACAAGTGGTAGGAAAACATGAATTAATACGGCCATTCTGCAGCTGCCGTTAGCAGAAGGTGCACCTGTGTCTCTAACCTGAAACAATGTCACATATGAAGCACCGGGAGGGCTGTCACTGACTGTCTGCCTGTGCAAAATTTAAAATATTGGTAATATGAGGTGGTTCTGGCATCTGATGGGAACAGCACCTGGACACCTCCCAACAAGGTATTACAGGCATTTCCACCTGGGACAAGATGGTGAGGAAGACTCAAAATACACTGGAAGGATTATTTCCCTGCTGGCCCGGGAGCATCCGGGGAATCCCCCTGCTTTGCTTTGACCGCTACTTCCACAGTCACTCTGAGTGAGTGGCAGTGGATTATGCTCCTATGACTTTTTGTAAAACAAATAATAATTACCTCATTGATTCATCAACATAACCTGCAGGTAAAAATTTCACTGGCACTCCTGTCATCATGTTTTGTGTAACGATGTTCATCACATCTACATGTGAGAGCGTGAGCTGCTGTGGTCCAACCTGCAGCAGACGTGGAGAACCGAAAACCAAAAACAATTAAAACTCTAAAGGGCGAAAGCAAAGAGCGGCACGGCGGCAGTCTCCCCGATTACTGACATGCTTCCAGATCAGCTCTCTAACAAACCAGTGAGGATCATCATTAAATCTGACCGATTTCAGAGGAAAACGACCTCCAAATAAACCACAGACCGGAGTCTGTACATTTACAGTCAAACTGCAAATTGCTGTGACAGTACAGAAAACCCAACAGCAGAGGGAGGACTGCTACCTTTTTTCAACCCAGTAGTTACTGGGTTGAAAAAGTTAGTGAGCCAGTTCTGCTGCTGTGTACAGACCACTGTTCACTGCATATTTCAAGGTCTGGCTAATATAACACGCAGAATAACCACATGGATCTGAATATGTGCGCATGTACGGATGTGGACAAATTAAAGGAAAAACTTAAATGCTAACGTTTGTTCTTTTCACCTCCATCACCAGAAACACAGAAGAAGAAAATATCTGGCACTGCTTCTCTGCAGCTCTGCTGGAGGAACCAAGAGGCCCAGACCCTGAGTCTGCTTCATCATCATCATCAACAGCTGCTTAACTCACATTCTTCATGTATCAGTTGAACTCATGCCACTGCATTCACTCGCACACATTATGATCATTTGTGTCTCTGATGCATCCTAAGGTACTCAGCTCAACCACAGACATCACAGGCTGAGTGAATGCTCTCAGCATGAGTGTAACATTTGTAATGTCACCGTCTAACCGAGCTAATCTCTAGAAAGCATCAAAGCTCCTCATTTAAGAAAAAAAAAGTGTCTTTAAGGTTGAAGTCGTTACAGCGATGAAAACAGAACAGGAGCTGTGGCTGCTTATTACACACCTGCCACATGAGACAGCATCAGAGATCAATTCATTATGAAAGTTACCCCCAAATCTGAGCCCGGATTGAACAGGATCACCTGTGACATGCGGTCTGTCCCACACAGTCAGTTTAAAAAAGGGCTTATGGATGACATTCACATGTATATGAAAGAAGCGGCCACTATCAAAACTTATCAAATATGTCAGTTGATGGGAAATAAGTGCAGCAGTGAATGAATCCACCCCATCTTTCACGGTTTCCTCTGCTCTTCTGTGTGCTGAACCACACCTCTCCTTCAGAGTTTTTATGTGTTCATGCTCATTATTCACATGTGGAGACATTATTCTGTTTACATAATCACACCGTGGGGACTTCCCTCCCCTTGTGGGGACAAAACGCAAGTTCCCATGATGCAAATCAGCAAATCATTAACTTTGATAGCACAATTCTGGTTCTGTGTGTGTGTGTGTGTGTGTGTGTGTGTGTGTGAGGTTCAAGTAATGTACAGGAAGCCCAGATGAGTTTCACAGAACACATTATGAATTCTTAAAATAGCAGCAGCAAACAAATGCAAATCAAACACTTTGCTCTGAACCACATGAACTAAAATATTTTCACCTCCTGCTTTAGCAGCACCCTCTCTGGGACTACCAAGCTGTCACAACCTCAACCTCTTCTTCTTTCTCTCTGAGCACTACAAGAAAGCCCAGATGTTCTCTCATCTGAGACACGTCACTGTTGTGCAGGCTTGGCAAAAACAATCAAAAGCCAGGGGGAAATTCTGATGCTTCAGTGAAAGGTCAGGGCATTTCAGCATGAGAGAAAACAAGTTCTTCTGTCCTCGCAGTCCTTGTATTCACTTCCTGCTGTGGAGGAGGCGAATGCACGTAATCTGGTATTTCGGGTAAAGATCTGGCTGATAGGGACGTAAAGGAAGTGAACTTTTGCATAATTAGAACAAAACAACACTCCCCATATTGATGCACATCTTACCCCCTTTGGCATCTGCCTCCAGGACTGGAGGAACGGCGTTTCTTAATTCACCAGAGTCGATGGAGACGCTTCGCTCCCGCTTGGATTTGGTTTTCAGCATCCCTCCAGCGCCGCTGCCGACTTTCAGCCCAGGGTTGCTCAGAGACATGTGATTGGTTTTGACTCCATGGCTGCAGGCGCCAATGCCCTTTGACCCCAGGTGGGGAGCAGCTCCCGGCTGCTGCTGCTGAGCCTGCTGGTTTACACTGGGCATTTGGGATCGGCCGTCACCGGTGACCTGCTTGCCATGACTGGCTAGTTTATTGTCTGGGTGCATTTGATTGGCTGGTGATGGAGGTGAAGGTCAGGTAAGGAGAACTACTGTGCCTGTCAGTCAGTGGAGTCACATCGCTTACAGGCGACACTGATGGAGAAAAGAGAAATCACGGTGATCAGTATTTCAGCGTCTGGTTCTGGGTCAGGCCTTTAAAGCAAACTTTAGTGTGTTCACTCACCTCATCTCATCTAGACACTCAGCTGACACACTGCCATGCTGCTTTTTAGGATGCTTCACTGACCACACACAGACCTAGGGGACAAGCAGAGAGGAATATCATCAGCAGAGGCAGAGGGCGACCTTTACAGCCAGCACTGCTAGTTATGTGTCCTCAACCTGTGGGTCAAAACCAGCATCATGAGACAGAAACGAGAGAAGAAGCCAAAGACCGATAAGAGAGGAAGGCCAAAGAGACACTGAGGTAACTGTCCCTTTAAGGCAAAGAGTGCAAAACTGAGTCTGAGCTGGGGGAGGGACCTGAAACTCAGAAGTAGCTCAGTATCAGTGTTGAAGGTCCCTCCCTCTGCCAAACACTTTGCAAACCGCAAAAACTCCACCACATATTCTACACTGCTGTGCAGCAAAGGCCCCGTCTCCCTCACTTACACACTCATTCCTGTTTCACACTTGAAGCACAAACCAGATAAAATAGTTACCAGATACTGACGCGTTTTATTTTTGGACTATTCAGACAAACAACCAACTCAAGAGGTCATCGGTACTCTCCCACCTTTGCTTTACTTTAGGGCGACCCCAGAGCCCAGATGATGCCGCCCCCCCTCCCAGGCTTTCAGCCGTTTGCTTATAATTTATAAGCAAACGGCTGTTATTATATGTTAACCTTTTAATAAGAAAAGGTTAACATATAATAACAGCCGAGCAAGAATGAAGCTAAGCATTAATAATGGAGGTTTTAGTCTGGGTTCAAACCTGCTGCTGCAAGCTGATGCCCTTTTGACAGCCACCTGCCTGTATCCATGACCTCAGGTTTTTGATTTTAACCTTTCTACTGCAGCGAGCTTCTCGCTATACAGCCTACAATCCAGTTGTACACCAGCGGACTCCGAGCCTATCCCCTCAGAGATGCCTGCACAGAAAGCATCAGTTATTCAGGATCTGCAAGTTCCAACATGACCCCTCCAGCTATCATAGCCTGTTCAAAACAAACATCTGGGCCAGATATCTGGGTGACATCACGCAGATGGCGCACAGACATTTCTGACCGATGACACGATCCCAGTCGATCAGGTCAGCTGTCCCGCTCCAGAACAGCCATCTGTAGCACTCACTCACCTTCACAGGTAACAGTAAACACAATGCTCCCATTAGTCATTAACCAACACCAGCTCAAGTCAGCACAGGAGGGTGCCTTGTTCACTGGCTGAGGATTTCATCATTCATTAACTCAAACAGGGACAGTCAGACGTTGCAACTGTTGACAAAGTATGACTCACTGCTTTGTGCAACACAAAGGGGAGGCAGACTAATCATATGGTGACAGGCTGACCTTCAAATGGACACTTCTGAAAAGAAAGACCCAGTTAAAAGGAATACCCGTCTGGTGGTTATCAGGCCAACTCTGTCATTTATTCTGCAGCTGCCCTGCTGAGGCAACCCTAACCCTAACCCCGAAACTGAAGAGTCACTGAAGTAAATCTTGTGCCTCCCTTGAACATTGTGTAAACAGTTCAGCATCACGCTGTCATTATCCCCACCTCATGCCACATGTATGGAGGAAACAGTGTAATGCTCCATGTGACCGGAGACTGGATGCATTTCTGTTCAGGAGGATTTTATGTATCTGTTACGTGCTAATATTTTAGGAAAATGGCTTTTTTTATTTTTCATGCATTCCTGCAAGAAAATAAATATTTTCCCTCATCCCAGTAAAATGACTCTACAAGTCCTTTTTACTGGAGACATTAATGCTTAACTCAAGAAAGCATGTTTCCCTGTTCAGTTAAAAAAAGCTTTTCTTCAGCGCTTCAGAGACAGGAGAGCACAATTAAAACCATAAACAATCACGAGTTTCCTGTGACATGAAACTAGCCCAAGATTAAAACATAAAATCAGCATACAAGTAAAATTATTTAGTTAAAAAAAAAAAAAAAGCAATGCAGTAAGCTATCATTTAAACCTTTAAATTTTAAAATCACGTTACAGATGATTTCTATTCAAATTATGTGGCACGGATCTCATCAGGTTTTTAACTTTAACACATCCCTCTGTTGCTCTTTAGATGGTTGAAGTCAGATTATTAATACAAGCCACAGATTATTAGCTGTTAAAGGTTGTTCCTCTATACTCATTTCTTTCCGGCTCAGATTGAGTAAATCAGACTCTCTTTTTAGCTAATGAGCGGGTAGATAATACATCACATCCAGTTGTTTCCAACCAAGACAGCAATGGTGGAAACTTTCAGCTTGAGTCTTCAAACTGGGACTTCACAAACCAACAGGTGACATCAGAGTAGCTACATCCACCTTTCACGCTGTCTATGGCATGCACTGCTCTTTGCTTCAGTCCTGTTTCACCGTGCATGGATGTGTGTGCATCTCCTGTGCTCTAACACAACGGGAACAGAGCAGAGAGAAGTGAAAGGTGAAGGTGAAGTGAAAATTAACGTTATTAATGTTGTCTTATATTACCACAAGTGCAATTAAAGCTTCCCACCAAGCGGTAACCCTTGTGACTGCTTTGTAATGACCTTTATCTTTAACAGCTAGCACCCGGGTGCTCCACAGAGCTGGACTTCCTGACCTGCCACAGCACAAAGCCCTGGACCTCCGGTTTCACACATGAAGCACCAGATTTAAAAAAAAACACACTTCAGTAGTTTCTGTTAGTACAATCCTGTTTCTCACATGTACGGGTAAATACCTGCAAACCATATATTTGACTTAAAAATATTTTAAAAATGTTTACATAGATAAGAATTTATTTGAAAGACATTTCCACAAAGTCAGGACCCGGGGATGTTTACCGCTATATTGCATCATATCGTCTTTGGCAAATCTCTGCATGTGTCTAGTGACTCTGACCGTGGCATGGTTACTAGGTTGGTGGAGTACCTCAAACTCTAAATCCCAGCAGATGAGCAGCATCTACTGAGATTTACCATCACAACTGTCTGTAGGGTTTACAGAGAACTGTCCGGAAAGGAGAAAATATCGAGCAGCAGTTGATGCCAGAGGCCGATAGGAAGGCACCGGTGACTCAAATAACCACTGGTTATAACCAAGGTATGCAGAAGAGCATCTCTGAATATCATCAAATCTTGAATGCAGCAGCAGAAGACCACAACAGGTGCCACCCATGTCAGCTAAGAACAGAAAAATGAGGCTACCATTCACATGGGCTCAACCAACCTGGATAACAGAACACTGAAAAACGCTGCCTTAGTTTCTGCTAGCAGGATCAGAATCTGGCATAAACAACATGGATCCATCCTGCCACGGATCAGCGGTTCAGCCTTGGGGTGGTGTCATGGTGTGGTGGATATCTGCTTGGCACACTTTGGGCCCCTTAGTACCAGCTGAGCATCCTTTTAACGCCACAGCCTACCTGAATATTATTGCTGACCACGTCCATCACCACAGTGTATGCATCTTCTCATGGTTGCCCGCAGCAGGACAGTGAGCCATGTCTCAAAGCTCAACTCTCTCAAACTGGTTTCTTGAACATGGCGATGAGTTCACTGTACTCAAATGACCTCCACAGTCACCAGATCTCATCTCAACAGAGAACCTTTGGGATTAGGTAAAACAGGAAATTTGCATCATGGATGTGCAGCAGACAAATCTGCAGCAACTTTGTGATGCTATCACGTCAGTATGGACCAAAATCTCAGAGCAATGTTTCCAGCACCTTGTTGAATCTGTGCCACGGTGAATTCAGGCAGTTCTGAAGGAAAAGGGAATCCTACCCGGTACTAGCAAGGTCCCTAACAAAGTGAGTGTATGACACTAACACAGTGCAGCACGAGGAGCGGAAGATCAATGCCATTCAATATTGATTTTCAGCCTTTGATTCTCAAATCTTTTAATGACATTATTACTAATAAACCTAATTAGATGCTGAATCCTTTTCAGCACTGTTCAACTCATCTAGTTTTTTTGTTGTCCCAACTTCCAAATTAATAAAAATCCAAAAAGCTCATGTTTTAAAATCCTTTAAAAAGGCAAATTAATTAAATCATTCTGTTACATTTTACAAAACATTTCTACTTTTCTGGAAACAGGGCGGCCGTCCAACAACCCAAAGTCCACGCTGATCCCATCACACAAGCGTAATACATTTTAAAAGTCAAACTTCAGATATGGTAAAGTACTTAATTATGCTGACATTTGAACGATGCAATAAATGAGATCAACCTGGTAATTAATAAAGGTAGTAAAAATCAGAGGTAATAATCTTTAAGGGAGACCATCTCCCTTTTCCTCCTACCGCGTCATTTCTGTCAAGTTTAACATTTTAATTTCAGTCTAGTTTTTCTGTCCACGCTGACGAGCCTGCAGCGCTCCATCTGCTCACACAGACCGCGGCTTTCCTCATCAAACATGTCTCCTATAGTTATTTCTGGTGTTTTCAAATATGGTGTTCTCATGTGTATCCCAAAGTCTAAAATATTGGTCCTTTAATAGATACGTTACTAGAAAGATGCCGATGAATTTCACATATAAGCTTCTTACAAGGAGTGAGAAATGATGTATAATGAAGTCTTCACTGTGCAAAAGAACATGCTAACACACTCTGGAAATGTGTAGACACCAATGTACTGTAGCTTGTTATGTAAAAGGGACTGTTTCCTGACTAATCACATATTACTAAACTATTTTATCAACCACACAACAATTACACAAAACATAAGAAACAGCTGAATAATTGCAGCAACTTTTGTATTAACGCAAATACATAAGGCTTAGTAAATGACAACACTCTAAACTGCTAGCCATAAAAATGCAAATGCGAGGTGTGACTGCATGGAGGTGGTGTGAGTACCTCGTTAGCTGATTGCAGAAAGCGTGACTCAACAGTTTTAAGAGATTTAGCAGTGACCATTACTTCATAGATCCACGAAACATGTGAAAGGCTGTTGGCCAAATAAAGCAAAGAATACACCAGTGAAAACTATATTTAATATTTCTTGAAAGCCACCAAAGCTCAGAAGACTGCAGACGTAAAGCAAATAAAACTGGGAGATTTATGAAACTATATCCACACGTTTCCTGTCCAGGTGAGATATTCTTAATGATGCTGACTGACAGATATGAAGCAATAATAAAAATATAGTTTCATTATATGCACTGTTTCATTACAACAGGACACAAACACTGTTGTGTTTTATTGTATGATGAAGAGAATTATAGTGTATTTATGTAGCCCAATCAGAGTTAACATAATTATCAATTAAACTCAAACGTCCATGACTCAAAAACCTTTTCTGCTTTTGTGATACGACAGTCAAGGTGTGGATTTGGGTGGTGGCACAAAATTAAACATGAGTAGACAATCAGTGTGCACAGGTCTTATTTACAGTTTGATATTTCTGACTATTTGATAAAGAAAATTTGTTTTACGCTTAAATAAATAAACCCAAATTGACAGAATGAGAAGAGGCCAAGAACGGGCAATCCAAGGCAAATTGAGTAAAAGACATAAAATATTAAACGCGATCTGGAGGCATCAGTTAAACAAAATTTTTACACTTATTTATGATCCCAGTTGTCACCTTTGGTGAAGTGCAGAAAAATCCTTGTCGGTGCTCCATTTCTGTCATTTAGGGCTCATTTATATTTTGAGAGAAGCCAACTGAATCTAATCATAGATTAAATGTGTTGAGGCTATTATTTTATACATCTACATGGATACTAAAATCACCCACTATTTTATCTGAACTGAGCACTAAATCAGATAAAACATCCGAGAAATCAGACAAACTGGTGAACAATAGATAATAAATAAAACTGTTTTCCAATTAGGGTGGACAAGGCTAAGAGTCGGGATTTCAAATGAATTAAAACTGTCTGGGTCTGTGATTGATTGATAAGCAGGAGTGAAAGATTGCTGCTACTCCTCCTCCTCAGCCTGCACTTCAAGGATTCTGGCTTCCTCCTCACCTTCATCCAGCCGGACCGATTTCCTGGGATCTGCTGGGGGAGAGCTAACGGTGGCTAAGCTACCTTGGTTCGCACATACTACATGAGCCCGGCGCTCTACAGAATTTTTAAGGGTGCAGAACCGAGTTTCCATTTCACTGAGCCTGCCTCCAGAGCTACAGACAGACTACATTTATTACAAGTATTGTTACTGCTAAAGGAGGCCGAGGAGTAACCAAACATCTGACACACAGAGCAGAAGAGTGCAGGAGGGACAGGAGAAGAAGCCATGCTGCTAGTGAGTCAAATAAAACAGAAAAATAAGAGCTAAGCGCTGGCTCTCTTCTACACTGTGTCTTTTGTCCTGCCCCCCCCCTCAGCAGATGACTGCCCCTCCCTGAGCCTGGTTCTGCTGGAGGTTTCTTCCTGTTAAAGGGAGTTTTTCCTTCCCATTGTCGCCAAGTGCTGCTCATAGGGGGTCGTTTTGATTGCTGTATTTTTCTGTATTATTGAAGATTCTTCACCTTACAATATAAAGTGTCTTGAGGCGACTGTTGTGATTTGGCGGGATACAAATAAAACTGAAATGAATTGGATTGAATTAATAGCTACGCTAAGCTAGCGAAGCCCTAAAGACAATAAGTGAATACTATGCATATAACTTTGAGATTGTGCTTCAGATAAAGCACATGAAGATTAAATTATGAAATAAGTCATCTAATGGTTTGTAATTAAACGAGCTACTCAAAACACCACTGTGCGTTGTAACAGGAACAGGAAGTGATACAATGTTGCAGTTTCTTCTACTGTGCCAACTCTGATGCAGAGGTTTTTGTTTTCTTTCTGAGTTATGACACTTCAGCTTTTCATCTGAAAATTCTGCTCAGTCCTCTGAAAATGTCAACAATTAAGCCTCTGTGAGCAGCCATTTAAAACAAATGTTCACTCAGTGGGCTGATGGAGACTGACAGGAAGTGTGTCTATATTTGAATTGTCTCTTTTCAAATGTCTCAGTGTTCCAAGAGTCTGAAAATGCCTGCTTAGTTTCAACTAATGCACTCTATTATACTGCAGTACTACAATACAGCCTTCCTTCATTGAAGCTATAAACTTCAGCTTTTGTTTAACATGTGCTTGCAGCTAATAGAGGAAGTCATTTATAGTGTTGAACTGCACCACAGTGATGCGTATGTAGCCCGTCCTTATGTATGGAAATAGGGTGGCTAAAATAGCCAATAAATAAAAATTATAACATTTATTTAGTTAATGAGTTCAGTCTCATTTAAAGTTACTGATATCAGTGAAGTCATGCCATGTGTACTGTAGCCTATAAAATGCTATACCAGTCTTTCAAAGTGAGACAGGAGAGATAATAACTGTATTTTAAAGGCTGTCCCCTTTGGCTGCAACAACAACAAAAAAGAGTTATTGTCTTACACTGAGCATAGCTGTCTGTGTGTAGTTAAAGGATTTATACTGATGTACACAATATTTACTGCGTTACTTTAAAATTACAGTGTGCAAAATCTCACTGCTAGATTTCAGTCGAGTGCAGATTGGGGGTCAACTGAATTCTGTTTTCGCACCCCTCCCAATTATGTGCCTAATCCTCGCTACGGTGGCCGCTGTAGGACATGTTTTAGTGAGCCAAGAAAAAAGAAGTTTAGACTGCACCCCATATCAGCCACGGCCAGCCAGCATGTTTCTACTGCTGTTTGTTTGAATAAATAAATACAATTTGTACACACTATATTGTAATGTATTTTAATAATACCAACACCTAGCAATAAATTAGGGATAATAAAAAAAAGGGTACGACATGGGGTGATGAGTCAGTGAAGATCACCTTTGGCCGATGACAGCGATGAACGTGAGTTGTTGAGGATATGCTGCTGTTAGTGGATCTAACTGTCAGACTCAGATGCTCTACGATGTGAGCATGTAATCAAACAGTGAAAGTGTGATTTTTAGGACACGCGAGCCTGGCATAATATTAGCTTATAACCAGCTGTTGTTGCTTAGCCAGCTAGCTGTCAGCTGTCCGAAGAGGACAGGGTCACATGTCTAATCTACTGGATGTAATTGTACACTGATCTATATATATATATTTATGAGTATAAAATTATTTTTTTCCTATTAAAGAACCAAAAAAATTACTGACTGTATCTGTATCCAGTCCAACTGACAGCCTTTGATCAAGCTGAAATCAAACTGAGATTATTTAATGTGCATTCATACTTTTATAATAGTGCACAATGATATACAGTGTTAACTTCAGTCATATACACTGCAAATCTGTTGGCGTGGGTCTGTAATAAGAGTGCATCCACCACCCGTTACTAACCTGCAGCAGCAGCTCATTTTAGCATCATTTAAACAGATAATCCTCAGGAGCATGCTTCACTTCAAAGTTTGTGTACAAATCAACATTTTTCCATTGCTAACGTTCCTCACTTTTATAAAGAGTTTTATTTTCATGCACACAGGCTGCTGTCTGCAGCACAGCACAGAAATTAGGGCTGACATTGTGTTCATTTTAATGTTGTTTGCCTTACTGTCTTCCTTATTAACACACTTTAGATTTAACATGTTGCTGGAGTTGCTGCTGTTTTTAAAGCAGGCGTCAGCTGGGCATGTGCTTATGCAAAGGCTAGGACTAATGTAGTAAGGAATAAAATGTTCCTCGTGTGCCATTTGCACAAGTTGTTTGAGAAGCAAATTCAGTTTGAAAATTGGATCTGGTCCAGATGCGCCCAAACGAGTTAGGGGAATAATTCAATGAGTTTTAAAATCCACAAAACATGATGTTTACATGTAAAGCCAGTATACACACAGCCATGATAAGTACACACAGCACAGGCCATCACACCCACACATATGCACTTACACTCTTTCAGACATCACTGGAAACAAACAGCATTGCTCTCAGTTCAAGCTTGAGGTTTGCTGAGTGTTTTGAATATATTTGCCAAAAGGGATTTGACTCCCAGTGTGGAAAATGCTTGTTATATTTTACTTTTTAGCAGGAAATCCAGGGATGTTCTTTGCTGTACACTCAGAAAAACCTGCGGTGAAATTTAAGATAACAGTGCAGCAATCACAGGTTAGTGCTGTGTATGCATCCAATCCCAGTGTGGGTCACACAGAGCTTAAAAAAGCTTTAAAGTCATTTAGATGGTACAATGACACCTCTTTCTTTCCTCCAGTGCCTGTTCTGGCAGTATGCAACCTGGGTAAGCAGCTATGATCTCCTGGGAAACGAAAGAGCCAAACTCTGCAGATTACAGCTTACAGGATACAAGGCCCTGCAAGCACAGGAGAGGAGGGGCAAAACCAGGGGGGGGGGGGGGGCTGGTGACTACTGTTTGATCACTGTTTGTTAAAAATGTGTTCACACACTGCATCACCCTGAAATTAAACTTGGCTTAACTGTATGAGCTCAGCACAATTTAACAATTCAGCAGCAGCAACACGTTTTACAGTGCTGACTGCTTCATGTTTGGTTGTTAGCGGGCAACTTGATAGCTTTTGCTCATAAGACAAGTGAGCCCATGTCAACAGAGGTTTAGCTGCTTGTTAAAAGAGATCAAATCTGCTTTACTCAACTGATAACAGAAATCTAAAGAATGCTTTCCGTTACACTGAGCTGCCTGTTTATTGTGGACAGTGTAATTGCTGGTTTGTACTGAGATGCTCCTGTGCCTGGGAGATTTTAATACACCACAGCAAATGATGACTTGCGGCCACCGAGGACACTGTTGCGACTCTTCTGCAAACGCTACAAACTTTCAGCGTTCAGTCGCAGTTTGGTTCAGTTTGGGCAATAAAAATATAAAGTTGGGCTTAGGAAAAGATCGTTGGGTTAAAATACACCCTTTCAATGCTGTTAGCCATTTCTCTGAGTCTGGAAAAGCCTTAGTGCAATCATTACCCATGCACAGCCCGGCAAGGTCATGGAGAGAACAAAAATATGAATACACAGTACTGCTCTGTTGGTCACCAGCGGTAAACACTGAGGCCAACGTGTTAATGAATGAATGTGTGTGAGGCAGGAGCACATACAGTTACACTGACTCTTTATTCATCAGTTGTTCAACAAACTGCATTTGCACTTGGCGCCAGTCAAAACGTATTTAAGAGAAGGAAACCAGGTTACATGTGATTTGTTGTTCTGTGCTCCACCTGAGGACAAGGCCACGCTAACACAACACGTGTGACTTCACTAAATCTCTCTTCTGTGAAGGCCTAATATAACTAAAACCCTCGCCTTACACAGCCTACTGGCAAAGGTATACAGAGTTGGAGGCTACTAGCTATAAATGCAACAGGCCCAGAGTATAAGAGTAACACTGTTGGAAGTGAAAAAGTCTGCTGTGACTTCTCCATTAGGCTGCTGGACTAATGACAGACTTCTCTATTCAAATGACTCCTCACCATCTAAGACAGTTTTCATTTAAGCTTATGATTAGCATGCTCAAAATACACCACACCGCCAACAGTATTCACTCGTCTGACTTCACACACACATGAATCTGAGTAACATCCATTCTTTGCAGCTTTAACAGCTTCAGCTCTTCTGGGAAGTCTTTCCACAGGTTTTGGAGTGTTTATGGGAATTTCTGAGGATTCCTCCAGAAGCACATCTGTGAGGTCAGACACTGATGTTGGAGAGAAGGCCTGGCTCACAGTCTCCGCTCTAATCCATCCCAAAGGTGTTCTACCAGGCTGAGGTCAGGACTCTGTGCAGGCCAGTCAAGTTCTTTGGTGATGGAAGGCTTGGATGCAGCTGCCATGGAAACCCATCCCATGAAGCTCTCTACACACTGTTCTTGAGCTGATCTGAAGGCCACGTGAAGGTTGGAGGTCTGTAGTGATTGACACTCCAATGTTTGTAGAAGCAGTCTGCATGCCTGGGTGTTTGGTTTATACACCTGTGGAAGTGACTGGAACACCTGCTTTAATGCAGATCCTCAGTTCAACTAAGGGGCCGAGCCCAACTCCTGAAAAACACCCCCACATCAGGACTGGACTTGTTGCACAGGTATCATCCTATCACGGTACCACGCTGGAACTCACTGAGCTCCTGAGAGCGACCCATTCTTTCAGTAATGTCTGTAGAAGCAGTCTGCATGCCTAGGTGTTTGGTTTATACACCTGTGGAAGTGACTGGAACACCTGAATTCAACGATTTGGATGGTGAGTGAATACTTACAGACTAAATCTAACCATCTGTGCATATTCCTTTACAATAACAGCAGATGCATTTTAAAGGATTCACTCAGGACTGAAGAAACTTCTGAATCAAACACACCATCATGAGATGGAAAAAAAGATTTAACACCAATTTAGCATTTGAAAGAATTTAACCTTCAAGAGTGAATTTAAAAAAATCCACACACTGCCCAAAAACATCTCTGATGCTTGACTGTGTTTATGTTAAAAGTGTGTTATATGCTAACATAAAACTCCATGTACAAAGGTTTTAAACAAGCCCCAAACCGTCACCTTTATCACTACTAACCACTTTCCCCAGAGACTATTCCACAGGGTTTGCCCTGGTTAATCTACCTGTGAGTTATATAATGGGCAGTGACCCAGCTAGCTGTGCAGCCTTTTATTTAAGAATGTAGAAACAACCGTGACAGCCAATGATCACAGTGAAGGTGGGTGCGTAGGAATGCTTTGATTGGGACATACTGTGATACTGTTTGAGATAGTGGAATAAAGAAAAGAAGAAAAAGAACTGTAAATGCAGAGATACACAGAACATACAAAGTGTTACTGTGGAAAGCAAAGCATGTAAAAGATTTCCAAAATGCATAAGATTAAGCTCCTAGAGTAGTTATCCTACTTCACCCAAGCTCTCAAGCAAGCTGTGTTAGCTGCCTTTAAGTTTCTGATTGGCTGCCCCTCAAAAATGGAAGCTTTGAACAGCAGATGGGTGGGGCTATTGTACTCAGGCAGAGGTGACCATAGTTGTTCTCAGCACAACACAAAGAATCCACTTGGTCATGTTCTTACTGCCTTCTCCTGGTTTGGGGTTATGAATCACTTTAATTTTCAGAGTTTTTTTGTTTTTCAGTATTTTGGACAGCCACTTAGAGAAGCCCATGGATGCTGACTGCTGGAACGATTCGAGGACTCCTAGTATTTATAAACCTGACCTTCCCTATGGGCAACTGTGAAAAAGCCACAGCTTTAACAAGCTATGTAAGACTGGAGATCTTGGTGAGCATTATCTGAGAGAGAAAGGGTTGCTCGTATCACCTACAATGCTACCAAGAATATTTCCTATTTAACTTTATGCCTTTTGGAGATCAATTCATCTTCTGCCTATCTCACCTGATACTCCTCTTAGCTGCTGATGGCTAATAAAAGCACAATCAAAGGGAAGACACAAAGCTGAAAGGCAAATACAACATTGCTTTGTCAGCGTCCAGCATCCAAATTGATCTGCAAGCCATGCAACTTTAGCAAATCAACAGGAATGACAAGTGCTTAAAATGTTGAATCAGCCATCACGTCCTGCCAACCTTCACTTAAAAAAACTAAATAAGTGAGAGCAGTAATGTCGAACTGCTTCCAACTGACAGCCATCATTACATTTTAAGTGAGTATTGTTCAGCACCACATAAATTACAGCCTTTAAACTTTCTCCAGTGAGTGACGTTTCCAATTTTGAAACTTCTGTTGCAATTTAAAAATGTGTTCACACAAGTTTTTCCCTCTGAGGTCTCAAACATTAAAAGGTCACTTAATTGGAAACCACCGTCCATATGTGATGATGAAAAAACTGACAGCATATCATCAGGGAAACCACCGTCCATGTTAAAAAGTGATCTGCTGGTGATGAAGCTGATCTGAATCCTGTTTGCACAGGGACAGTAAAGTCAAATTTCATATTTTTGAAGGCAAAAAAAAAAAAATTTTTTTAAATTTAAAAAAAAAAAATCGCACAACTGGAAAATGTTCAGAGGTTTGCCAGGAGGAAACAAGAAGGATAAATGTACACCGCATTTTTGTTTAGAGCCCTCCCCAGTAATTCATATACATATACATTATACAAAGATCTTTATTATCCCCTAAGGGCAATTGTTCCCACAGCCAGTAGTACAGTAATCTAAAAAACAGTTATACCATAAAAACATACATAAAACAAACATTGAATCACAACAAATCATTTAAAAACCTAATCGCTGTTGGGACAAAAGATTCCCTCAATCTATTTGTCCTACAACCTGGTACCCAGTATCTGCGTCCAGAAGGAAGCAACTTGAACTCCTGGTGCAGTGGATGGTCTAAATCTGCTAGGATAAGTCTGGCCTTTTTCACTGACCTCACCTTTTGTAGGTCAGTGAGGTTGGTTAGGGCTGTGCCAGCAATTTTTCTGCACACCTTTACAACTCCTAGCAGTTTATTTCTATTCTTAATATTTAAAAAAACCAAACCAGCCGATGAGATTAAAAGTGATAACTGACTGAATAAAACAAGAATAAAACATTTTCATAAAAGTTGAATCCACATTAAAACCACGGAGCTTCCGATAAAATTAGACTCCCTGTTTATGAATTACTGACCACATTCGACCATATTAGCATGCGTTTCTTGCTGCAACAGTTTTTCCATGCCTCCTCCTGCCATTATCTCGTGCTACAAACGAGAGGATTCTGCTTGTCTGAGCTTTGATTAAAAGGTTCAGAGCTGCCTTCAGTGTCACTCTGCTTATAGTACCTCTAGTGGTAAACTGCAGTGCATTGTGGGACAGGGCACAGGTGACAGCCGCTGCTGTGGCAGATTGCCATGGAAACAAAACATGTCAGAGCACAGTATAAATATAGACTAACCATGTGCAGAGCAAAGGTCCTGCAATAGTGCAAAGGCTACAAAAAAAACAAACATTTCAAGTCAAAGGAAGTCGTCTCAAGACAAACACTTCCCCTTTTAATTTTCCAACTTACGCAGATGTAACAAGCAACGACTTATAAGGACCAGCAACAATCAAACAAACAAAATGTGGTTTTTAGTGTTTTTAGTAAGATGTTATATGCACATATTAGCATTCATTCTCAAAGTCTCTGGAACTGCAGGGACAGAAAGATGCTAAAAAGATGTCCAAAAACCTTCCATAAGTATTCAGTTGAGGTCTGATGACTGTGAATGTATGACTCACATCACTTTCACTGTAAACCCACGAACACGATGCCCTCTGAAAGGGGGCAATGCCATCCTGGAAGAAGCCATTCCCATCAGGACAGGAACGTTTCAGGCTAAAGTTGAACACATCTTTGGAGTAAGGACGCTCTGTAAGTCTTACACAGAATAACAGAGCAACCATCCCTATCTCACTGCAGGGATCAAGTCTTTCCTTTAATTAGTCACCCCTGCGTTCACACATACACATGTGCAAATGTATAGGAATACATGTATGTAATTACCATATTCAGATCCAAACCAAAGGATCTGTGAAGCAGCGAGAAGAGAGGAAAACCCCCAAACACAGCTAATTAGACTTGGAACACTTGATCAGTTAATGGGTTAGCAGATCTAAAGAACATTAACATGCATCATACCAATGTCCAATGGAAACCCACGTTACTGGAGGATGGATGGCTTTCAAACAAATGGCCTACAGTGACTTGTAAAACTCTCCAAACCATTTGGTGAATGTTTTGAAGAAAGTTAAATCCCTGCGGGGATGAGGGAAGTTAGTCTGTATTTTTTTTAAGCTTTTGGTTAATTTTAAAAACAGAGATCAGATTTCTTTTTCTTATTCAGTGAGCTCAGACATGTTTTCAGTGTATTACAGTAGAAAGGTTAATTTCCTGGATCAGCCTTGTAAGCTGCTGATAATGCTGTGGTAGGTGGAGCATTTATTTGCAAACCCCTGCAGCATTGCTGCCTCTTGATGTAGCAGGCCTAACTGAACAGTGACAACAGGAAGGAAGACCTGAGTTCATTTGTATGAGCCAGAATCAGAGTGGATATCCCACATATCTGCCTCGTGCAGTCTGAGCTGGGAAGGCCTGGAAATGTAAGCATTTACCCGTTGCCTGTTCCATACAGTGGCAAAGATCTCCACAGCAGTTTGGAAACCCTTTGGTACGAAGCCTGCAGGCACACAATTCATGGTTTTGCCTCGGCTCATAGGGAAATTCTGGTCTCATTTTGCACAGAGGGTCAAAGGTTGTATCCTTTCCAGCACATTCTGGGAAGAAAGCCAACTGGAGCAAAGAAAAAGAGTGAACTGCAGACAGAAGGCAGGCATTACAGCACAGAAGCAGCTGGAAATGGAAGACTGAGGGACAGAAGCCTTTCAGTGTCAAGCTGAACACACATTTCCCAGTCTGCACAGGAGAGGACGACCAGTCCGTGCAACCAGACACGTTTATCCATGCAGGTCAAAGAAGACTATAATTAAAATAGGTTTTATGCAACAAATGGTTTATCATATAGGATATATTAACATCCATCTTTTGAATTCCTCCAAAGGGTGTCTCGGCTCTCCCTTTGATTATACACTGTTGCAGACGATGGCTGATGGAGACACGTCTTTCCTGATATACTGCTTTGACCTACGCCACCTGGGGTGTAGCGTAAAGTCTCAGAGGAAAGTCTACACAGTCACAAAAATTGGAGTGGAGGTAGGTAGACCGCTGCTCGTCTACATTGGAAGGAGGCAGCTAATGTGGTTGGGGAATGTGAGCAGAATGCCTCCTTGGTGCATGTTATGTGAGAAGAAGGAGACTCTGGGACAGACCCGGGACACCCTGGAGGGATTACGTCTCTCAGCTGCAAAGGGAAAGCCTCGGTGTCCTCCCAGAAATCCTGGAGGAGGCGGTTTGGGAGGATCGAGGTCTAACAATGATAGGATAAGCAGCAGAAAATGGATGGATGGATGGTAACAGAACTGGTGTCCCTCTAGAGACCATTTGAGGCTTTCTTCCCCAAAACAGAAATGAACTGACCATAAACAGCGACCAAAACTAAACAAAGGTTGGCCTTAATAATTTGCCCTTTAACTAAATTGGTACACAGAAGGTCTAAAATGAGAGAAACGTTAAAAATGATATCACCATAAGCTTCAGCTGGTCAGAAGCAGAAAGGTGACTGCCCTGAAGCAGTGATAGGAGGGGATAGAAAACCCAGAGGAAAATCCACTTGACTTGCGATTACTAGAATCAGGGTGGGAAACTACCTCCAGATCATCTACGCATTGGCACATGTTCGGCCTTCGCTGGCTAAATCATAGTAAATGTTAGATCTGACTAAAGTTCAGGACTGACTGGGAAAGGAAGAATGTAAGCTCTGCAGCACTTCTACGATTGGTTTTGTACTACAAATATTTACTTTGATTAAAAAAAAACTTCCTCTTTAAATCATCCAGAATAACACTGAGCTTAAATCCTGTAAGTCCAGCTGTAGTGCTACAATTCCCAAGTATAACAGGAGCAAACCTGACAGCAAAAATATCTCTATAGAAGCATCTACTAAACTTTTAGCGAGGATTTCTGAACCTAAGTGCAGGGAAAAAAAAGAAGAAAACAGATGTGAACATTCATGTTCTCGCATCAACGGTTTAAAGCATCTAACCTGTAGCTGGTTCAAATTCCATTCTCACATCTGAGCAGCATCCCGGTGTGCATGGAAAAGGACTAAAACCTTAATGCTCTCTGTTGTCATGTTGTGTAGAGTTCAAATGGCACCGTTCTCACCTGACCAAACAAACTAAAGTTAAAAGAGCCCGAATGCACAGCTCTGAGTGTAGCTAGTGTGAGTAAAGGGTATTAATGTCATTTGAGAGCTCTGAGAACCAGCAGACACTGGTCAGCACGATCCACTGACAGGACTGTATGCAAAACATGCAAAAGATAAGCACACGGAAAGGCACAGAAACACAACAGCACTGTGACATTAATATGAACTGCGTGCCTGTCTCATAGTGTGCTTTCACTTTGAGTCTTTTCCCCTTTTTCCCCCCAGTGGGCCTATAGATTGTAGTACTAAAGTGTCTTAGCATATTCAGCGGTGTGGAAACGTTCTCAATGTCACATTATTCTTTCATAGCTCACCTTAGCAGTGCTCCCTGTAACTCACCCCAAAGTTCTCAGATCACCTAAGCAGATAAGAAACACTTTGTCAGCAGGTCTCCAAATCTGTGTCTGCATGAACGTGTTCATTCAAATCAGCTCTGGACTAACAGGGAGACGGGAAACAGACTTTTCATTTATGCCTAGAATATAACCAATCAGTGCATGCGTACTTATGCCTTCTTTCCTTTCTGTTGTTACAGGAAGATTGCCAAATCATCACTGGGTGCTGTCACTTGTTTTATACTTGTGTACTTAAGTGTGTACATGTAGTGAAAAGCAATGGCAATAACATTTAGTCCATTAAGCCTTACATACTGGATTAATTGCTTTGCACAAAGTTTCCATCATTATCCACCACAGCCTCATTTAGACAGCCCCAAGGACAAAAGGCACTCAAAAACAAAGGCACCAAAAAAAAGAAACAGGCTTGAGTGAATGAAGGGTGACAGGTGAGCTGTGGATTAACCCTCAGGTAAAAAAAAAAACAGAAAAAGGAAAGATGCTGAGAGATGTTTCACTTCCAGTGGAAAGAAACAGAGGGTACTGAAGTCCTGAAAGACAATTCGGATCAAGTTGCAAACTCTGTTAGGTGCTATATATAGCTCACCAGGATATTGTAGATACACACACACAGCATGGAGCGCCTGTGCACACATGAACAGAGGCTAAGCACCGAAAGAGAAAAGCTTTAGTATCTTTTTCCTGCTTTACTGTCACACCGTATTCAACAGGCTGAACTGGCAGGACCATGGGATAAGTTTACTTGAGACCAAACACACACACACACACACAATATATACATATATATGTAGAGAGAGGAAGAAAAACAGGGGAAGGGAAAAGTGTGTGTGCTTAAATAATTATGCAAACACTTAACAAGCCGCATCACAGCAATTAGCTCTAAAACTATAATTACTGTTGTGTTTTAACAAGGGTACGCGTGTTATAATTGCATTAACATAATAATAATCTTGCTATAACACGCTTCTGCTGCCGTTGTGTAACTGAATCACAGCGGAGCGAAAATGTCCATTAAAGTAAAATAATTTAAAACAAAGGTCATTTCCCTACATTAAAATAACGCTGACCGGGGTAACAGCGCGGTGGCAGGCAGCGTTAGTTGGGCATTAGCGGCACGTCGGTGCCTACATGCCCCCGCCGTGCTTCCACTGACAGGTATCGTTACGCAGCCTGTCACCTACTGAACGCGCTTTAGCTGTTTAGCACAAAACCATTCAAATGCAGCTCAGTCTCTCAGATTAGCTAGCGGTCAAGCTAATATTGGTAATTTACACATCTGGATTAAAGTGTTCCCGTCGGCACACGGGGGCCGGTGAAACGCAAAGTTGAGCAAGCACCGTATTCTCGTTAGGAGAATTTAAGGACACATGCCCCTGATGTGAACCCCAGCCAGCGCTCCTGAGCGGAGACTTGCTGCGCCAGCCAGATCCACGGGCTAACTTAGCATGCTAATTCATGTCTTCGCTAGGCTACTCGCTCGTAAGCTGACGTTGCTGTAGCACACACATCTGCAAGCGAGCCAGTGCTAGCTAATGGGATTTGAACTTTGTTATTGGCTTGCTAGCGACCCGAAGACTTCCTAAAAGGAAGGGAAAGTTATGCGGGTCCACACGTTACGAAGACAGCTCCGAAATACGTGTGAACAGCTAGCATGCTTCGGCAGTGACAGTGTTTTGAAATGCTGTGTACTCTACCCCATTTGGCTGCCGTCTGAGATCAGAAGAGGCCGATGACAGGACTGACGGCCAATCGACATTCCCCGGAGTGGCCGCTGCCGCCGCCACCGCTTGCTCCGTCCGCCGTACCACTGCGCAAGATGGTCCCGATCCTGTTGTTTGATAGGGGAAACGAGCTGGTGCCGTTTGACGGCGGTTCGGATGATGATTAATAACACGGCGCGTCTAGGTTGAAGTTTCGGTGGAAATCAGAGGACGCGTCACCTTGCAGCGGTTCATGACTCCCACTATTCAAGATGTAGAAGGGCAGGACGTTGCATTTCTCTGCGAGTCCATATCACTCCCAGCCGCTGACAATAATTAGTGTGGCCACACGGGCATCCGTATGTCACTGTGCTGATATGTCAGGCTGGACTTGTGGACTTCTGCGCTGCCTCGGGGTGGGATGCGCCCCACTCCCTTCAAATGATCTGAATATTTATTTTAATTTAAGACGATGCTGAGCTAAGAACTCTGAAATAAAATTTAGATTTGCAGACTTCAAATGCCTCAAGCTTTTTCTTAAACTCAGTCAGTTAAGTGTTTTATTTCCATCTGATTAGACCTGTGCCGTCTTAGATCACCATTTCCATCTCAGATCTCACACCACCTTCCTAATGGACACCATAATGCAGCAGAAACCTCTGATTCCAGCCACCCATCAGCAGAAACAAGTTAGAAAGAGCTCCACTGGATGTTTGGGGCACCATTATAAAGTTCCTCAGAGTGAGGATCCAGTTGTTGCACTGTTGAACCCTCTCTCTTTCTCAGCTGAATGCTCCCTCTAGTGGTTTGGGTAGCAGAAGTAGGCTTGGTGAAGGTGCCTCAGGTGAACTTTAAGGCGTTTCTCACTGACGGTGTTTTAAACTGAGATTGGACCTCAGATACTTTTATCAAAGAAATGGTGGGTCATATCCAGGAGCAGCAAAGACATCCGCAATTTCCCCCTGATGGCTGCTGCCAAACCTCACCCAAACTGCCATAATCAAGAGACATTGTTCAGGAGCAGAGCACATCACACAGCTCCCCTGTCCAGGTTTACTCCATTCACTGAAATTGCACCTTCAACAGTTGCCTCTTTTTTCTTTTTTTTTGGTCACAGGCAGTGTAGGTATAAAGACTGTCATGCTCAGGGTGAGTAAGAAAGAAATCCTACCTTGTTTTCATAAGACAAACAGTTGAATATTAAGGAAGGGCGCACCAAAATCTCAGAGGAAGGACTCAAACAGACCGGAGGAGGACTGGAATCAGAATGGAGCTGTGAAAATAATCACATATCAAAAAAATGTTGACCTGCTGTGACTCCGTGACCAGCAGACGTGGAGTCAGAGGTGGCACACCATCTTCGGCTTGACCTTCTCTTTCCAGACGAGACAGAAAGGTCCGGCATTAATAAGACGAAGGAGCGCCGTCACACCTGTTGGCAGCACTGAGAAATCAAATAGCTCGAGGTTTTTGATTATACCACTTGGTAGGTAAATTCCAAATCCTTTCACTGCAAATGAAAAAGTGGATTTAAATAACTAATTGAAGCAAATATACGGTTATTTGATTATGGCATCATGCTTCCCTTGTCATTCTCTTAGAGTGCAGACACACTAATTGTCAAACAAGTGTAATTTATTAATCAAGAGGGGGGAAAAAAAGACCTTCTGCTGCACATTGTTTTTAATTCAGTCATTTTAATCTCCAGGCATCACCAGCTCAAAGATGTTTAACAGCCTGCAGGCAGAGCGTGCTGCGTTTGTATATTATGATGAAAATGTAAAAAGATGCTCTGCACCCCCCCCACCACCACCTCCCTCCAGAGACATGTTTTATCTGAGCCCATTATTCTCTGCTTGTATATGGCAAGCAGAGGAATGAGCTCAATTAGGTGAGCAAGCGAGAGGAGAGGAGGAATTTGGGTGCTGGTATTTAGAGAGAAAGAAAAAAAAAACATTGGAGGAAGGTCAAGAGAACATAAGAAAGGAGCAGTGGGAAATGAGAGAGAGGAGGGAGACAGAGGAGGGAGACAGTGGGAGTAAGACAGAGAGGATGAAAAAGTGAAACTATGTTGTCATGGAAACTGGCATGGATCTGAAGAGCAAAACAAGAATGTAAATTGGTTTACCCTTAGGGAATGTGACGGCGCTACACACAAAAATAAGCAGGGAGATGTATTTAAGGGGGGACCTTCCATAGCATTATATACACATAAGGCATCTTGAGACCAAAATAACAGTGATGATGATGATGATGGCAAAACTGTGGCTTTTACATGTGGAGGCTTAAAGCATCGAGTGGCTGAAAAGATCACTCTGCATTTCCTTAGGCTGAGCAGTAGCTTAATAATGACTAATTAAAAACGGCATCAGTTTGGGAGGTGCAGAGGTCAGTCTGAGTGGGTGAATCACTAATATGGGTAAACAACTAGTGGCTCAACTGCTGCTGCATGCCAGGAATGTTATTTTACTTTAATAGACTGACATTTATGATGGTGATGATGCACGGTATCCTTTTAACGCTCATCATTTGAGACCATTACACATGACAGGACTCAACCGTCTAATTATGAAGCACATGTGAGCAGCTGCTGGAAGTCTCTGCAGTTTTTATTTTATTTGAGAGCAGAGAAGACAAAGTTTTCTGTGCAATATCACCCCCCCCACACACACACACACGTGTGTGTTTTTATACGCCACCAAAGCCATTACCAGCACTTTGCTTGCCAAGATTCTCATTTCACTCAACTGCTGAAATGCCATCATTAGATTTGATTTTAAACTCAGCTAGAGATGATCGAAATGTTGCCAAGAAACTAATGGTTTCTGTGGCGACAGAACGCAGCCCCTGCCATTGTGTGGAGGAATGTAAGGAGTCATGTCCCTCACCTACAGTCCCTGCTGATGCTTTTAGAGATAACACAGAGTGCATCTGAGAACACATATATTCATCAGAAACAGCTCCTATTTGATTTGTGTGAGCTTGAGCAAAAACATCATACAGGGTGTGTTTTGTATCCAATTCACATAAATATTCTACACGTGCAAGGTACACGTTGAAATTTATACCCACAACTTAATGATGATATTTGCACACAAGGCTGTGATCAAATTTATGCATGTATGATACCTTACACTTAAAGAGGTATAAGACCAAAATGCAGCCTGAAGCCTGAACAAACGGGGAGGGTTACATCAGGAAGAGCATCCAGCATGACGGATGGATGGATGGATGGATGGATGGATGGATGGATGGATGGATGGATGGATGGAAACATTGCATGTTTGTTGGTATATGCCTCTTGTCATATTTTTCTCTTATTTATAAATACACTATATTGCCCAAAGTATTCACTCACCAACAAAATCATTGAATCCAGGTGTTCCAGTCACTTCCACAGGTGTATAAACCAAGCACCTACACATGCAGACTGCTTCTACAGACATTACTGAAAGAATGGGTCGCTCTCAGGAGCTCAGTGAGTTCCAGCGTGGTACCGTGATAGGATGATACCTGTGCAACAAGTCCAGTCCTGATGTGGGGGTGTTTTTCAGGAGTTGGGCTCGGCCCCTTAGTTGAACTGAGGATCTGCATTAAAGCAGAGTAGGATAACTACTCTTAATCTTATGCATTTTGGAAATCTTTTACATGCTTTGCTTTCCACAGTAACACTTCGTATGTTCTGTGTATCTCTGCATTTACAGTTCTTTTTCTTCTTTTCTTTATTCCACTATGTCAAACAGTATCACAGTATGTCCCAATCAAAGCATTCCTACACACCCACCTTCACTGTGATCATTGGCTGTCACGGTTGTTTCTACATTCTTAAATAAAAGGCTGCACAGCTAGCTGGGTCACTGCCCATTATATAACTCACAGGTAGATTAACCAGGGCAAACCCTGTGGAATAGTCTCTGGGGAAAGTGGTTAGTAGTGATAAAGGTGACGGTTTGGGGCTTGTTTAAAACCTTTGTACATGGAGTTTTATGTTAGCATATAACACACTTTTAACATAAACACAGTCAAGCATCAGAGATGTTTTTGGGCAGTGTGTGGATTTTTTTAAATTCACTCTTGAAGGTTAAATTCTTTCAAATGCTAAATTGGTGTTAAATCTTTTTTTCCATCTCATGATGGTGTGTTTGATTCAGAAGTTTCTTCAGTCCTGAGTGAATTCTTTAAAATGCATCTGCTGTTATTGTAAAGGAAGGTGCACAGATGGTTAGATTTAGTCTGTAAGTATTCACTCACCATCCAAATCATTGAATTCAGGTGTTCCAGTCACTTCCACAGGTGTATAAACCAAACACCCAGGCATGCAGACTGCTTCTACAAACATTGGAGTGTCAATCACTACAGACCTCCAACCTTCACGTGGCCTTCAGATCAGCTCAGGAACAGTGTGTAGAGAGCTTCATGGGATGGGTTTCCATGGCAGCTGCATCCAAGCCTTCCATCACCAAAGAACTTGACTGGCCTGCACAGAGTCCTGACCTCAGCCTGGTAGAACACCTTTGGGATGGATTAGAGCGGAGACTGTGAGCCAGGCCTTCTCTCCAACATCAGTGTCTGACCTCACAGATGTGCTTCTGGAGGAATCCTCAGAAATTCCCATAAACACTCCAAAACCTGTGGAAAGACTTCCCAGAAGAGCTGAAGCTGTTATAGCTGCAAAGGGTGGGCCCACATCATATTAGACCCTCTGGATTAAGAATGGATGTTACTCAGGTTCATGTGTGTGTGAAGGCCAATGAGTGAATACTGTTGGCGGTGTAATGTATCTCTAACAGATGAAGGTCAACTTGAGAATGCAGTGAAGCCCACAGCTAAGTTATGCATCAATGGCTGGCACTGATAAAGAGCTTGAATAACCTAATAATCAGCAGCCATGCACAGATGTGTTTTTCTGTTCAGTCGGCCTGATGGGGGAGTGTAACTGTAACTGGGGCTGTGGTTGTCGTTGTTGTGTCAGTTGGTGCAGCCACTGATGCACAGTGCTGTATCTCAAACAGGTGGATTTCCAGATGGGCAAAGTCAGCAACAATCTTGTTTTCATCTCCCGTTTCCTTAAAGAATCCTGCAGTTCTTCGGTGGAGGGCAGACAGAAGACAGAGAAATGACAAGAAAAGGAGGAGAGAGAGAAAACTAAACCAAGCAGGTCCTGGACTGGAAACTGGGATGTGTTGAGCTGCATGATTTGGGACAGGATGAGCATCTTGCATGTCACACTGGAAATGTTCTCATTCATCTATTCTCAAGGGATCTGATGTATATAATTGACTCTCTTGAGAGTGAACGGATTGTGGTTTATTACCAGGGAGAAATGAACATCTGGTTCTTGTCAGCATCGTCTAAACTCCACAGTCTTGTGTGAGTTATAATCAAGGATGCTGATGCACCTGAATATCCATGTGGCTGCTTTTCTGCAGCTTTTGGATGAGCCCAGGAAGGACTGAGGTGATGTTCATTAAGTGTTCAAACACACGGACAGACTGATAAATGTCTCTTTTTTGGGAGTAGATGGATGCGGTGGTTTTAAGCAATAAGCCAAACTAAATTGTAAACACACCACCTTTTGGTAAAGATATCTTATTTTCCCAAAAGATAAGAATCTCTAATCTGTTTCGCTCCATAAAGCATCATTGGATTGTCTGGAGTCACCTAAAGAAATGAGAAACACTACGCAGAGACCACCACGTCGTTACCCAGGATTCAGAGGCACATGTCGGTCTTTCACTCTGTTTCCCTTCCTTAAGAAGGCAGCTGCCCTTCCACTGAGACGTTTCTGGTGAGGCTTCAGTGAACAGCAGATGGATCAGCTGAAGGTCAAGATGCAGCTCTCAGGTCCTGTGTCAGCTCTCTGCTGGATTGTCCCTAATTGTTAAGGACATGACTTTTAGATACTGTTCATCTGCTGTAGATGGTTTTTATCCACGTCTCCTGCTTTTTGAAGGCCCCCACTGCACTCCATGCTGAGATATACCAGGTTTTCAGCCAATAAACTCTTTGGTAATCACCTCATTGGTGCATTAACACTATTTTATGCCCATAAAAAACTGTTATCTTTGACATTTTTAAAGGCTTCAAAGAAGCAAATGCGAGCAAATTATGTGTTTTTGCAACAAAGTGCTGATAAAAAATGTCTAGAGATTTAGATTTCATAGGTTTTCCTGCTGGTGGTCAGAGTGATGCTCCACTGCCCAGATTTCAACATGAAACAACTATTGCAGACTATTCAGTGTGTGTGTGTGTGTGTGTGTGGTGTGTGTGTGTGGATGGGGCAGAGCCAACAGTAGATGGCAGTAAAGTTGCTCTGATGAATTTTAATCCCGTTTCATTCCCTGCTCTCTCCCTGCAGCGACGTTCTGGGATGGTGAGGCTCACTGAAAGGTGGGAAGTTTTTTTCGTGGCTCGTGTAGAATAATGAGAAATCTATAACACAATGTGAAGTGCACAAAATGATCTGAGGAATGAGAGCACTATTCTCTTTCCTTAGCATTCATTCTCAAACATTAATAATTTCTTGAATTAATTTAAGTAACATATAAAATAGGTAAAAAGGCATCTGTCATCCAGTGCGATGGGACGGGAAATAAAATCTGTGCAGGAACTCATTCAGAGCGGTCTTTGATGTATTTGATTAGAGTGATAAATCCATTCTGTTTAATCAATTCCACATAATCTTTGTGAACCTGTTAGAGACCCACAAATCTTCCACTTCACAGTTACGTGTAAAACTTGACTGCAGCTGTAACTGTGTGTGTTTACACCTGTGAGGGCATCAGGAGACACAGAGCAGGACATGCCTATGAAGTTTAATGGGGCCACGTGAGGTGAGGTCCTTCACTCTGTGTGAACCCAAGCTTGACCCTAAGGGGGGTCACAGGGCCTGGCCGTGTTGATCTTCGGTACAGCTGTGAACGGCTGGCCCTGCCTGCTCAGGCCTCTGCATACATGCACATGGCAGCGGGCTCCTTTGAAACAGTGAGAGCTCAAACCAGTCTGGATCCCATTAAATCCTTTTGTCTTTCTCCCAGTTTCCCCTCCTGGTTGGCCTGTTTTCACTTTGTGTTATTCATATTCATTCCATTACAGCCCTCCTCCTCTCTGTGTTAAACATCCCACAATGCATTGCGCTGAGAGTGCTGGGCAGATGTGCTGGTGGTGCTGAATTCTGGACGCAGACAGAGAAAGCTGGACTCACGGCTGGAGGATGATCGTTTGTCATTATATGTTTACATATAATGACAATAAAGTCATCTTGAATCTTGACTCTTGTCTGTTTGACTTTGGTCCACAGAATAAAAGCGCACAGAGCCGTGAAAGAGACAACAAGTTTATTCTATTGATCCTGGAAGAAATCCCTGCTCCAGCCCACATGACAGAGCAGCTGGCTGAGAGCGGCCTCGTCTGGAGCTGCCATCGGTCGCTTGTTAAATGCGGTGTGGGAGTGGGGCGGGGACACGGCAGCATGTGGTCTCAGCCAATCCACGAGCAGACACTGGGAAACCGTGTGCAGGAGCTGCGGGTCCCACAGCAGTGTTTTTAGCATGTGTGTTTGCGTGTGGGTGTATGCAGGCTGCATGCCTGTGCTGATATAGGATCTGCGCTCCCTCCTCTTTCCCTGAATCCTGTCTGTGTAATTGATCCCAGACTGGACATTTGAGTTGCCAGCAGCGATTCATATCATTTTTATCTTTTAGACAAGCGCTCTACTGCTTCCAGATGGGGAAGGCACTCCAGGGTTCAAGTTTGTTTTTGAGTGTAATGCTTTAATGTCTTTACCTTACAAAAAGCCTGCAGTTAGTGGAGAAACCTGCATGAGTGAGATTCAACATGCAGCGCTCTGTGAAGCTGGAAAGGCCGCACTGTGGATTTTTGTAACCTTTGTTAGTGTTTGTTTTTGCTGCCAATCTGTGCATGAATGAAAGCTTTGTACACTGGTGACACGTCTGTGGTTTAAAGCTGAGCGGGGCGCCGACATTTCCTCTGATTTCCTTCTCTTCTTCCACACTTGACAAACAAGATGCGGTTATATCTGAAGGCTGGTCGGTACTTGGCCTGTTCTTCACTGTCATGCTCACAATGACTGATCCAAATAAAGGGGGAAAGACGAGAGTAAAACAGTCAGTTCCCACCTAAAAGCCTTTGGAGACAGCTTCCATATAGATGACAGGACCCACTCAAATATCCATTTAAACAGCTCGTGAAACAGCCGACACAATAGTGTGTCTCAGTGTGATGAACAGAGTTCATGTTAGGAGCATGCATGGATACATTTTCACCTCAAACCGGCTGAATTATATTAGTAGTATCATTTTACATACAGTAAACTTACAGCCTCTCATTAACACGTATGAGAGTCGTGTTAATCAGGTATGACACAAACAGCACTGTGAATCAGAAATATAGACACAAATGTGATTATCGGACGAGCCGAGCATCCCTCCACCTTCTTAAAAACATATTCACGTATTTGAATAATTAAAAAAAACTCAGCCCTGCATTCACAGCAGCAGTTCACGAAGGTCAGCGGCTCAGACGTGGAGGGTGGAGGTGTGGGGTGGGGTGGTGCTAACCACCACCGCCTCACAGCAAGAAGGTCCCGGGTTTGAATCCACTCTGAGCTTTCGGCTGATGGGGTGCTGCCGTTTCAACTTTGACCCAGGATGTCCAAATTCACACAGATGAGTTCTGACCATAGACGTATATATACATATATATGTGTTTTGAGCATAATGACACGTCTGCATGACTGATCTGTGATGTTTGTAACACTTTACTCCTGATGATCAAATCACAGAAGATTAGCCGCCCCCACCACCTGCCTGCCTTTTCCTATTGCGCCACCTACAGGTTCATGATGTTGGCTTTTAAATCACTTTTAAAAACTCACCTTTTTTCTTTGGCTTTTAACACTAACACTAATTAAACATTGACACTGTGAGCTGTGTACTTTTTTTTTAATGTAATTTTCAAGTATTTTAATGCATTTTATTGAGCTGTTTTATGTATATTATTTTTATATTGTACAGCACTTTGGACCCTGTGGGTGACTTTAAAGTGCTTTATAAATAAACCTGGATTGGATTGGATTTTCTGATATCTCAACAGCTTCTTGGTTTATTAGTATTAAATTACAGAGTGAATTTGGTCCTTTTCATGTTGTGTAAGAGAATATAGAAAGTTATATATAAGTCTGTAATACTTCTGTTATTTTATATGCAGCTATAAGTCTCTCACAAACTAATTGAGTGTGAATAGTAATAGAGCTCATGTGGGAGCCTGACCAGCACAGAGTAACTATCACACTTCCTCTCCAGCTGCGAGCTCTGCCAGTCTTGAATAAGCAAGCTTCACGCCAACCGGCATCACGCACGCTCACACCCCTGTTTGCCCAAATTAGTGGTGTGCTTGTAAATCACACAGGGTATATTTCTGTAGAAAAACTACAGA